>NW_018743865.1:0-137419 GCF_001683475.1 Chenopodium quinoa | reverse complement strand
GACGTATCTGTGATCGACACGTGGCAGGTTCCTGTTGGCCTTCGTGAAGAACACGTGGCGGAACCTGGTTGGTCCACTTGTCAGACGGTGATTGGTGGATAAAAATCCCCTAATCATTTGCCCCTCACAGGTGGCACGCGACTGGTCACGTGTCGCCTGTGACAGGTGTCGCATGGTGACAGGCGACGGCCCGTTACAGGTGTCACCTTGCAGACGCCGAGAGATTTTCCCGCCCAATTTTTGAATTTGGAAGCGACCCTTCGCCTTCTCATTTTGCCTATAAAAGGAAGTGCTGACTTCGGTCATTTTCACATTTGAGAACTTTTGCGAGAACATTCGGACCCCTGAACTTGCTCTGACATTTCGGACTTTTTCTGCCTACCGCCTGTTCTGACAAGCCGACTGACCCGAACTTTCAGGACTTCATCAACCGTCACCCGTTCAGGTAACTCAGTTCTCTTACTCTTAATTTTCTTTTTATTTTTTGAAATGGCACCATGGAAGCACACGACACGCCCTAAGTTAGTGATCAGCCGGTCACCGGGGACGGCTGAATCTAGGACTAGGAGTGCCGCCTGCCCTTTTCTGGACCCATCTTTGCCCTTTATACAAAGTCCGACTGAATCTGTGTCTATGCAGAACGTGATGGCCAGAACAAAAAAGACTGCTATGATATCAAACTCAGACGGCTCCTCCCAAAGGGTGCTCCTTAGTGAAACATCTGACCAGGCGCCAGATGTAGAACGAGGCGACTGTCAAGCTGACAGTTCTGAGAGAGGGACCAAGGTGTTCCCTTCCCATCTTACCGTGGACATGTCTAATTTTCCTTCTGCTCCTTCTAAGGGAGAGGAGGCGGGCCCCTCTAGGAGAGGGGAGGAGTCGTCCTCTTCGGACTCGTCAGGGGACGAGTCCGAATCCAGCTCTTCTGACCATAGTTCTTCTGGCTCAGAAGAAAAACATAGCCGCCTACAAGAGGCGAGAAGTTCTCATGCAGTGGAGAAGGGGGATAATTGGGCAGAGCCGTCCGCCTCTTACAGAGAGGAAAACGCCCCCTACTACTGCAGGGTGCCCCGGGGCCGGATTGCAACCATGCGAGACAACGTGGCGAGCTTTATTGCTAACCACAAAATGGGCTCAGAGTATTTACTGTTTGTGCCGGATCCAGAAGATACTGTCGTCTGGCCGGCTGGTACCAGCTATGGTGACGGCTGCTTTGGCTGCTATGTGGCGGCCATCAAAGCTGGACTGCGCTTCCCATTACATCCGGCTGTTCAGCGGATTTTAGATGGGTATGATCTGGGGTTATGGCAGTTAGCCCCCAACTCTTGGTTAACGTACTCGGCTATGTGGCCGGGTGCGAACTGAACGGGGTGGAGCCAAGTTTTGAGGCTTTCGCCCACATGAACTATCTCAGCCGGACCCCTAAGTCGGGAGGTACCGGCTGGTATCAATTAACAAGCCATAGGGGTTACCTCATGACGAGAGGTAAGGCAAACAAATGGAAGGATTGGCGGAACACCTTCCTTATTATCGAGAGTTCAGACACGGAGCTGAACAAACGTTTTAACAAGTGGAACAGGGATCCGCCTCTTCTCGCAGGCGGCCGCAGCATGCCGCCTGTTCCCCCAAAGGCTAAAAAAGAGATCCTAGACAAAGGACTCTTCAAAGTAGAGACTAGGGTGAACTCTACTTCAGGGGTACGAGAGCAAGTACCCCTAAACTGCGTCCCGAGCTTCAAGTGGCTCTATGACGAGTACTTCTTGGCCGCCTGTGGCCTCGGCAGTCGGTGCTCTAGAGGTAGCCGGCCTGACGAATACTCTGTTTTTTCACGCCTTGTTTACTTGGATTTTTACTAACTTTGCTCTTTATTTCTTTCAGCCGACGCCATGAGTAAAATAACAGCATCTAAGACTGCGGCGGCCATGCTGCGGGTCTCGCTAATGAAGCAGTCGTATGCCGACTCCCCCAGCAAGGAGGCACCCTTGGTAAGCTTTGAAAACTCTTCTCCTTTTAGTTGCCTTATGCATATACTAACTCTTTTTGTTTTCAGTCTGGCACTCCAAGGGCTTCTTCCTCGCAACAGCCGGACCCCAAGGCCCGGAGGACGACTGTTGCAAGCTCTCCTGGGTCTTCCAGGAAAACAGTGGCGGCTGAGAAGCAGCCGGCCACTTCTTCAAAAACCCAGGCGGGGCCGCCTAGATGTATGGACATTTGCTTGTAAAAACTCACCCTTGCTTCCTTCTTGATTAGGTCTAACTTGTTTTTTCCTTTTGCTTAATGCAGCCGGCCCCCAGGGACTTGACTTGGTTGAGGTAGCCAGGTCAATGGTTAAAGTAGTTCCTCCATCTGACAGGGAGGCGGTCAAGGGTGCCGGCACCCTTGACCTTGATGGAATTTCAGGGGTCCTAGCTGAGGTATACTTAGCACCTTTTTGAGCTTGTGAGTTCCAGGACGCCTGTTAACTCTTTTGATTGGAAACTGACGCCTGTTTTTCTTTGTACTTAGGCCCTGCTCCGAGTCAACAGCCTTCGCAAGCCGATTGATCGGAAAAACAAAGAGGTAAAGGCCGCAAAGGCTATGGCCGCCTCCAGCTGTGATAAGGCAATGTTTCAAATTGCCCAAAATGAAGTACTGACCCTTGATCTTCTTTATTATCAGGCGCAGGCGACCGCCGCTGTGGGGCTCAGCTAGAGACGGCCCAAAAGAAGGTTGACGAGCTGGAGGGGACCGTCACCAACCTTAAAGCCGAGCTGAAAACCCTTCGCCAAAAAATGCACTCTTACGAAGCCATGGAGAAATCTTTGGCTAACGTAAAAGAACGCCTGGTGAACCAGGAGAAGAGTCTTACCCAAGAGCTCTCGGATAAGGCCGAGCAAGAGAAACAAGAGCTCGTCCGAGAGATGGTGGAAGACTCCGCCCAAATCCAACGCATGACCTGGGAACGACTGTTCCCCAGTGCCGACTTTGCCTCATGGGAAAGAACGTACCGCCAGTGTTCGGAAATATATAATCAACAGATCCTGGCGGCTGCTGAAGAAGAGGCGTTGGATGTTGCGTTGGAGGAGGAAGAGCCGGTTGTGGCGCTTGTGCCACTTGGGGGTAAGGCATCAAAAGATGGTGCAGCTAAGGCCGAGTCCAGCAAGAAGAGTGCTGACCAGGCGGCTGCTGCTGATACTGAACTGCCCCCTTCTTAAGCTTTTAAGTATTTTTTCTTTTCACGGCCTGCGTGCCGTTTGCTTTGTAATTACCCGGCCAGGGGGCCGGGGTTTTGAATATTCTGCCGGTCTTTTGTGGCCGGCTTATTTTTAATCAAATTTTCAGTTTTGTTCAAATTTGTCTAAGTATTTGAAATTTGCTCACTAGACCGACTGTTGTGTATGGCCGAACGTTAAGACAGGTTCAAAATTTGTCTAAGTATTTGAAATTTGCTCACTAGACCGACTGTTGTGTATGGCCGAACGTTAAGACAGGTACAAATAGTAAGCATGCCGCCTATGCCCTGGACGACTGGTTATCTGTTTCCAGGATAGATGATCAGTCGGCCATTTAAATCAATCGGTATTTCGAACTCTTTATTCAATTTGACCAAGTAAATAGAATTACCTAGTAGCCAAGGAATTAAGTAGGAAAACAAGCGGTGGGTACCGGTTGTTTCCCTTTATTGCCAATGTTGGCTTTTAATTCGTTATTTGTTAACTTAGCAAGAGTATTGGTTGAGAGCCTTTGTTTATTAAAAACAAGTGGACGACCCATACCTTTTAGGCTCCATACTAAGTTTGAGTGACTATTAAGTTAACATAGGAGTTACTTAGTCTTTGTCACAATCTTGATCTAGTAGTAGAGGTATCAGGCAGCGTAGGTCGGCTAGACCCCTTGATTCACCAATGTTCGTTGGCTATTAACTCAATAGGTTATCCAGTAGGAAAAGGGGCTCGAGTGCCCTTGTTTGTTTAAAACAGGCGGACGACTCAAACTTTTTAAGATTCCATACCAAATTTGAAGGAGTGACTATGAGTTAACTTTGGAGTTACCCAGTCGCCATCACTTTTTGTTTGAGAAGTAGAGGTACCAGGCGGCGTAGGCCGGCTAGAACCCCTTGATTCGCCAATGTTTGTTGGCTATTAACTCAATAGGTACCCCTGCATTTATCCAAGTAATACAGGCGGTCATCTGACTCAGATGTCAACTGCTTCCACTGGTTTGGTTAGTGATAGAGTTATCCTTGTCTCAAAAACGGCTACGTGGTTGCCCTTGGGGACAGTCGTATAGGTGCCGTGTAATTAGTTTTATAGAACAATGTTCCACCCAAAAGGGAGCTGCTCTCTGCGACGAATTTCATCCGGAGGGATGCCGTCGGACGCCTGCTATGATGTTGGGACAGGTCGAATTAGTTTTGTAGTTTTGATCAGGGTGGCTTGGCGCCTGGTCTGATCATTCGGCCAATGGCCTTGGTAAGTTCTTGGTGAACGTAGGTGCTAAGTAAAAGAAGGGTAGCCGCCTGTTAGTTACAGGATCGGCCAGGCCCTAATCTTTTTAGCTAAGTATTGTGAGTAAAATACTCGATGGAGAGTAGCCGACTGTAAAGGAAACAGACGGCATGCCCTCTAAAGAAAAGAGTGAAACTCAATGGAGAGTAGCCGACTGTAAAGGTACAGACGGCATGCCCTCATAATACAAAATTGAATAGTAAGTGCAAACTTTATTAAGTAGCTCTTTACTTTACATCATTCGGAAAAAATATTTTTTAAGGTTATCTACATTCCAGGTTCGAGGCAACGGTTGTCCGTCTGGTGTTTCCAGACGGTAGGTACGTCCCTGACTTCCGCATAGATTCGGTAGGGTCCTTCCCAGTTGGGAGTTAGTTTGCCAGACTCATTAGCCCTACCAACTGCTTCCATTTTCCTAAGTACAAAGTCCCCTACTTTGAGTGGAACGCCTGTGTACTTTTTTGTTGTATGATCTAGTCATTCTCAGGCGATAGATCTCATGGCGCAAAAACAGCATTGCCCCTCTTTTCAGGAAGTGAGTCTAATGCCAGGCGCATAGCTTCCCAGTTTGCCTCTTCGTCATATAGCATTACTCGAAGAGTCGGCTCGTAGTGTTCTATTGGAAGAACAGCTTCTGCACCATAAGTTAGGAGGAAGGGAGTTTCTTTCCAGTCGCCCCTTTTTCAGTCGTCCTAATGGCCCAAAGAACATGTGGTAGTTCATCTGCCATAGGCCGCCTGCTCGTTCAATCTTTTTCTTGAGACCGTCTGAGATGATTTTATTAAAAGCTTCTACCTGGCCGTTTGCTTGTGGACGGCCGACAGATGCAAAGTAGTGTGCAATTCCTTGGTCACCCAACCAACTTTTGAGAACAGGCGTCTCAAATTGGGGACCATTATCAAAAAACCAATAGACATGGGAACCCCGAACCGAGTGATGACGTTTCTCCAAATGAATGAAATTACATCTTTTGTCTTGATTCCCTTTACAGCCTCCGCCTCTACCCATTTAGTGAAGTAGTCAACGGCAACAAGTATATACCTTCTGCCGCCTGTAGCAGGCGTATATGGACCCAGAATGTCCATGCCCCACTTAGCAAACGGTAGTGGGCTGTGAATGGTAGTGAGGTCAGTAGCCGGTCGGTGAATTAATTTGCCAAACCTTTGGCACTTGTCACATTTTTTCACCATCTCCATTGCATCTGCTTCCAAAGTAGGCCAAAAGTAGCCCTGCCGCCTTGCCCTTTGAGCAAGCATCCTACCACCTATATGGGAAGCACAGAAACCAGAGTGAAGATCATCTAGTATCTCTCGTCCTTTTCAGGAGTAACACACTTTAAAGAAGGGTTGAAGGTGCCCCCTCTTGTGAAGTTCTCCCTGTATCATTTCAAAACAGGAGGCTCGTTTTTTCAGTGCTGCGCCTGTTGAGGATCATCCGGCAGTGTACCGTTTGTCAGATATGCCCTGATTGAATCCATCCAGGTTGAGCTTCTGTCTAGAATTCCAATAGGATTTTCCTCGATGCTTCTCTTCTCCATTACTTCCCAAAACACAGTTCGAGGAGTATCGGAGGAGGCGGATGATGCTAATTTCGAAAGTGCATCTGCCTGGTTGTTTTCTGATCTCGCACTTGGATCAGATGGAAATCCTCAAGGGAGCCGACCGCTTGTCGGACCGCCTGTAAATACTTGATCATGGCCGGATGTGTTGCTTCGTATTTCGCCATTGTACTGACTCACTATCAGTTGTGAATCAGAACAGGCGTCTATTTTCCTTGCCCCTGCCGCCTTACACATGCGGATCCCGGCTAGTAAAGCTTCATATTCTGCCTCATTGTTTGAAAGCCTGGAAACTGAAGCGTAGAGCATACTCGAACCTGTCGCCCTCTGGAGATTGACATACGACGCCTGCTCCACAACCGTTTGAAGTAGAGCTTCCGTCCACATATACCTTCCAGACTTGGTCTGGAACTTGAGAGTCTGGAGGACGAGTCATCTCTACAATAAAGTCAGCAAAAGGCTTGCCCCTTCACTGCTTTTCTAGGCTCGAAAGTAACTTCGAGACTCTGCATTTCTATGGCCCATTTGATCATTCGTCCGGAGGACTCCATGGTGGTTAGGGGCCGCTTGATCGGTTGGTCGGTATACACGACGACTGCATGTGCCAGAAAGTACGGCTTCAATTTTTTAACAGCCATGAAGAGTGCAAGACCAAATTTTCTCCACTAAGGGATACCTCAACTCGGCATTTTTCAGTACGTGACTGACAAAGTAGACCGGGAGTTGACAGCCGTCCTTTCAGCAAGGAGCACCGCGCTTAACGCATGATCAGAGACGGCCAGGTACATGTAGAGATTTTCTTTGGGCAAAGGGCTGACCAGCCTCGGCAAGGAATGCAAGTGAACCTTTAATTTCTGAAGGCGGCCTCAGCATCCGGCCCCCATTCAAACCTTGCCTTCTTCTTAATTGCCTGGAAAAAGTATAGGCATTTGTCGCTGATCGGCTTAGGAATCTTCCCAAGGCCGCCAGACAACCTGTTAACTTCTGAACCTCTCGGACGGTACGAGGCGACTGCATGTCAATGACCGCCTGTACCTTCTCAGGGTTCGCCTCTATTCCTCTCTGGTTGATAAGGAATCCGAGAAATTTCCCAGACTCAACTCCAAATACACATTTCTTGGGATTGAGCATGACATGGTGCCGCCTGAGTGTGGCGAAAGTTTCTCGGAGGTCCGTCAGATGATCTTCCTGAAGTTTAGTCTTGACAATCATATCATCAATATATGCCTCGACGTTTCTCCCAATCTGATCAAAGAACACTGTGTTTATCATTCGTTGGAAGGTAGCCGGGGCATTCTTAAGACCAAACGGCATGACCGTGTAACAGTATAATCCCTGATCAGTGACGAAGGCCGTCTTCTCCTGATCTTTCTTCCATAAAGGAATTTGATGAAAACCAGAATAGGCGTCCATAAAACTCATCAAGGCATGGCCGGCTGTTGAGTCGACCAGGTTATCAATTTTAGGCAGAGGGTAACTGTCTTTGGGGCACGCCTTGTTTAAGTCTGTGTAGTCTACACACATTCGCCAGGTGCCATTCGGCTTTTTAACAAGAACCACATTTGCAACCCAATCTGGGAAGTAACATTGCCGAATGAACCCTGCATCAAGTAATTTTTTGACTTCGGCGGCTGCCTGACCTCTTTCTTCGCCATGGTTCCGCTTCTTTTGCCGTACCGGCTTCTTTTTCGGATCCACAGCGAGTTTATGTACTGCCAGATCAGGACTAATGCCTGGCATTTCATGGACTTCAAATGCAAAGATGTCCTTGTATTCTTTCAACAGGTTGTGAAAGTCGTCCCCAAGGTTTCTCAGAGCAGTCGTCCCTACTTTGACTGTTCGGTCAGGATGGGAGTCGTCTAATATCAGGTCCGCATGCTCACCAGCCGGCTGAGGGCGGAACTCATCCGGCCGGTCCTCTGCCAATGATTGCTATTTTCTTGCTTTTCTTGCGGACTCAGTCTGGGTGCCTTTCTCTTTTTGTCGCCTGTTTCTTGAACAGGCGCACTTTCCTTGACATTGTCAAGGTCTGTTTTTTCTCCACTTGACCCAGTGGCCATAACAGTGGGCTTGACATCCGAGAGATAGCACTCTCGGGCCATCCTCTGATCTCCCCTTAGGGAGCCGACTGTTCCATTGTCCCTTTCAAACTTAAGCAGCATAAGTGACGGGATTATAACAGCCTTGGAATTATTCAGGGTTGGTCGACCCAGAATCATGTTGTAGGCCGAGAGTTCCTCTACCACTAGGAACCGGACTACCATGTGTCGTCCTTCCCCTTTTTCGCCCAGGCGGATGGGTAGATCTACTCGTCCCAGTGGGTGGACGACTCCTCCTCCAAAACCTATTAAAGGGTGGGAGGCCGGATGTATGCAGTCCGTCTGATATTTCAGTTTTGACAGACATTTGCTGCTGATGAGATCTGAAGAGCTCCCGGTATCTATGAGGATTCGACCAACTCTCTGGTTGGCCACTTTACATTCAATAACGAGAGGGTCGTCATGCGGCCCCCTTATTCCTCCTAGATCCTCTTCAGTGATGACAATCTCAGGAAATGTATATTTAGACGGCCGTTCTTGGTGAACGGAATTTACATCTAACCGCCTTATATTATCTTTGTTGCCCCTAATAGTGGGGCCGCCTCCTGAGAAGCCGCCTGCAATGGTGTAGACGACTGCATCATCTGTATCGGAACTGTCGGCCTGTTGATTCTTTTTGGCCGACTGCTTTTTTGAGGAAGTATTCCCCGTAGATTTCTTGACATAAGTGTCAAGATCACCTTGATCAGCCAAGCGGTCTAGGTACCGCATGAGACTGATGCAGTCATTGGTGTGATGACCAATGTCATCATGATAAGCACAGATTTTGTCTTGGTTCCGGTTGCTCGCAGAACCCTTCATGGGGAGCGGCTTCTCAATTGAGAGCCGCCCCTTTATTTCTTTTAGGATAAACTGGTTATCCTTGTTAAACACATACTTTGGGGAGTATGGTTTGAATTCTTTTTTCTTTTTCTGGGCCGGCTGTTTAGAGGAATCAGCCGCCCAGACCTCTTTTCTTTTTTCATCTTTGTTGGACGACTGTTTCTGTCGTCCTTCTCTATTGTCGAACCTCTTCCCGTCCGACTGTTTCATCGTACACAGATCAGTCGCCTGTATATAGGCTTCTGCTTCAATCAAGGCCTCTTGAAGAGTCGCCACCCTTTTTCGAACTAAATCAAATTTGAAGGTAGACCCGTCTTTGAGACCTCTAAAAAAGTCAGTATAAGCTACCTCATCCGGTAACCCTTGAATCTGTATTCTCATCAGGTTGAACCGCCTGATGTAGGAACGAAGCCCCTCCTTTTCACCCTGCTGAATTGTTCCCAAATCAAGGGCCGTTTTCTTCGCAGGGATGTTCATAGCGAAGTTGGAGGCAAATAAGTAAGCAAGTGTCGTGAAGCTGTTTACACAACCAGTCGGCAGGTTGCCGAACCATTGCTGTGCAATTCCCTTGAGAGTCGCTGGGAAACACTTGCACCAAGTGGGATCATCCAACCCTTGAAGGTACATCAGGTTGGTGAATGCCATCAGATGGTCTTCTGGGTTAGTAGTGCCGTCATAGGCGCCTACTAGAATTTTTTTACTTTGGCCGGCTGAGCGGCTTCAGTAATTTCCTTGGAGAAGGCCGTCGGCTGTTCACCAAGTCTAAGCAGCCGTAGCTGCCAGTCCATAGGTTGGACGTTTTTTGCTGCAGGTCCACCAAATGGGGTGGCTGCATAAAATACTGTTGTTGCGGCACAAATGGTAAGTTTGGTACCGCCTGGGCACTATGAAAGCCGGACTGACGGGAGGTGCCGCCTGACTGACTCTCATGGTACGACTGAGTTGGCCTCATCGAGGCATTTCGCAAACTGTCCTGAAAATTTGAAGTAGAAGCCGACTCTGATAATCGGTCACTCTTCTTCTGCTCTAGCAGGTGCCGAGCATCTGTGAACGTTTGCTTTGACCCGTCCGCCTGAATATGACGAACCGGTTTCCTATTTCCCGTAGGATAACGGAGTTTTGTGAAATCAAGAGCAGACGGCTCCCGCTTCTTGAATTTAGGATGGGGAGTCGCCTCTCGCCCTTGAACTGACTTCCTCTTTAGTGAAGTGGAAGGTTTCTTGGCCGACTGCTCTTTGACTGAAGCAGGCGGTTTTTTGTTGATCAACTCTTGGATCTCTCCCTTGAAATCCCTCATGAAGGTCATGAGTTCGTTCCTTGTGATGGGAGCAGACCCATCAGTCGGCTGTTGCCGAGCAAGCGGTGCGCCTGCTGGCTCGCTTCCTGTTTGAAGATACTCCCGTTCCCTCATTTCGGTATGACGGGTACGTCGGGCCCTTAGGGTCCCGTCTGGAGCTGTATGAGTTTCAACTTCAAATTCACTTTCGGTATCATGGTCCGACTGAACTTGAGGGTCGTCTAGGGGACGCCTCTCTTCTGGAGTCGGTACAGACTTGGATGCCATCTCTGAAGTACTCTCCCCACAGACGGCGCCAAATGTTTCGGGGTTTTCTGATGTCCTGCGGGAGAGTTACAATTCCGAGACTAGAACCGGACGCCTGTACCTGCAAAATAACGGAGACTCCTGAGAGCTCCGCCTCCAACGGTCAAGTTAGTACCTGATTAAGGAGTAATCAATACAGAAATTAAAGTAATCAGATCTCTCTAGATGAGAGTGCTTAGTGTTGGTAATCTGCGTTGTTAGCGAGATTAGACGGTTGTAATAACTCTGTTCTTCTCTGCTTGATCTCTTAATTATTCGGTCTCTTGATTAATCGAGTATTTATAGCCTTGGGAAGCGTGCAACTCTCTAGGTTTAAGGTAAACCTAGGGCTGATCGGGCCTCTAGACTGAATTGGGCCTTGATGGCCGGTTGTCCCATTTGGCATGGGTGGACACGTGGCGTGTCTTAAGTAGTCCGTGGAGGACGTATCTGTGATCGACACGTGGCAGGTTCCTGTTGGCCTTCGTGAAGAACACGTGGCGGAACCTGGTTGGTCCACTTGTCAGACGGTGATTTGTGGATAAAAATCCCCTAATCACATTCTACAAAGCTAATTGAATCAAATGAAAGTTAAACACATTCAAAAAAAGCTATTTGAATCAAATGAGAGTCAAATACATTCTACAAAGCAAATCGAATCAAATGAAAGTCAAGCACATTCAAACAAAGCTATTTTAATCAAATGAAAGTCAAGTACATTCTACAAAGCTAATTGAATCAAATGAAAGTTAAACACATTCAAACAAAGCTATTTGAATCAAATGAAAGTCAAAACACATTCAAACAAAGCTATTTGAATCAAATGAGAGTCAAATACATTCAAACAAAGCTAATTAAATCAAATAAAACTCTAATACATTCTACAAAGCTAATTGAATTAAAATAAAGTCAAACACATTCAAACAAAGCTAATTGAATTAAATGAAAGTCAAACACATTCAAACAAAGATTTCGAATCAAATGAAAGTCAAATACATTCTACAAAGCTAATTGAATCAAAGGAAAGTCAAAACATTCAAATAAAGCTATTTGAATCAAGTGAAAGTCAAATACATTCTACAAAGCTAATTGAATCAAATGAAAGTCAAACACATTCAAACAAAGCTATTTGATTCAAATCAGAGTCAAATAAATTCAAACAAAGCTAATTAAATAAAATAAAAGTAAAATACATTCTACAAAGCTAATTGAATCAAATGAAAGTTAAACACATTCAAACAAAGTCTTTTAAATCAAATGAAAACCAAACACATTCAAAAAAGGCTTTTTAATTTAAATACAAGTCAAACACATTCAAACAAAGCTAAATAAATCAAATAAAGTGAAATGCATTCTACAAAGCAAATTAAATTAAATGAAATTCAAACACATTCAAACAAAGCTATTTGAATCAAATGACTGTAAAATACATTCTACAAAGCTAACTGAATCAATTGAAAGTCAAACACATTCAAACAAAGCTATTTGAATCAAATGAAAGTCAAATACATTTTACAAAGCTATTGAATCAAATGAAAGTCAAACACATTCAAACAAAGTTAATTGAATCAAATGAAAGTCAAACTCATTCAAACAAAGCTATTTTAATTAAATGAATGTCTAATACATTCTACAAAGCTAATTGAATCAAATGAAAGTCAAACACATTCAAACAAAGCTATTTGAAGAAAATGAAAGTCAAATACATTCTACAAAGCAAATTGAAACAAATGAAAGTCAAACACAGTCAAACAAAGTTATTTGACTCAAACGGAAGTCAAATACATTCTACAAAGCTAATTAAATCAAATGAAAGTCAAACACATTCAAACAAAGCTATTTGAATCAAATGAAAGTCAAATACATTCTACAAAGCTAATTGTATCAAATGAAAGTCAAACACAATCAAATAAAGCTATTTGAGTCAAATGAAATTCAAACACATTCAAACAAAGTTGTTTAAATTAAATGAAAGTGAAATGTATTCTACAAAGCTAATTGAATCAAATGAAAGTTAAACGCATTCAAACAAAGCTATTTGAATCAAATGAAAGTCAAACACATTCAAACAAAGCAAATTGAATCAAATGAAAGTCAAACACATTCAAACAAAGCTAATTGAATCAAAAAAGTCAAACACATTCAAACAAAGATTCGAATCAAATGAATCAAATACATTCTACAAAGCTAATTGAATCAAAAGAAAAAAACACATTCAAACAAAGCTATTTGAATCAAATGAGAGTCAAATAAATTCAAACAAAGCTAATTAAATCAAATAAAAGTAAAATACATTCTACAAAGCTAATTAAATCAAATGAAAGTCAAACACATTCAAAGCCTTTTAAATCAAATGAAAGTCAAATACATTCAACAAAGCTATATAAATCAAATGAAAGTAAAAATGCATTCTACAAAGCTAATTGAATAAATGAAAAAACACATTCAAATAAAGCTATTTGAATCAAATGAAAGTCAAATACATTCTACAAAGCTAATTGAATCAATTGAAAGTCAAACACATTCAAACAAAGCTTTTGAATCAAATGAAAGTCAAACACATTCAAACAAAGCTATTTTAATTAAATGAATGTCAAATACATTCTACAAAGCTAATTGAATCAAATGAAAGTCAAACACATTCAAACAAAGCTATTTGAATCAAATGAAAGTCAAATACATTCAACAAAGCTAAGTGAATCAAATGAAAGTCAAACACATTCAAACAAAGCAAATTGAATCAAATGAAAGTCAAACACATTCAAACAAAGCTAATTGAATCAAATGAAAGTCAAACACATTCAAACAAAGATTTCGAATCAAATGAAAATCAAATACATTCTACAAAGCTAATTGAATCAAAGAAATTCAAACACATTCAAACAAAGCTATTTGAATCAAATGAGAGTCAAATAAATTCAAACAAAGCTAATTAAATCAAATAAAAGTAAAATACATTCTACAAAGCTAATTGAATCAAATGAAAGTCAAACACATTCAAACAAAGCCTTTTAAATCAAATGAAAGTCAAACACATTCAAAAAGAGCTTTTTAATTAAAATTAAAGTCAAATACATTCAAACAAAGCTATATAAATCAAATGAGAGTAAAAATGCATTCTACAAAGCTAATTGAATTAAATGAAATTCAAACACATTCAAATAAAGCTATTTGAATCAATGACAATCAAATACATTCTACAAAGCTAATTGAATCAATTGAAAGTCAAACACATTCAAACAAAGCTATTTGAATCAAATGAAAATCAAATACATTCTACAAAGCTAATTGAACAAATGAAAGTCAAACACATTCAAACAAAGCAATCAAATGAAAGTCAAAACATTCAACAAAGCTAATTGAATCAAATGAAAGTCAACACATTCAAACAAAGCTATTTTAATTAAATGAATGTCAAATACATTCTACAAAGCTAATTGAATCAAATGAAAGTCAAACACATTCAAACAAAGCTATTTGAATCAAATGAAAGTCAAATACATTCTACAAAGCTAATTGAATCAAATGAAAGTCAAATACATTCAAACAAAGCTAATTGAATCAAGTGAAAGTCAAACACATTCAAACAAAGATTTCGAATCAAATGAAAATCAAATACATTCTACAAAGCTAATTGAATCAAATGAAATTCAAACACATTCAAACAAAGCTATTTGAATCAAATGAGAGTCAAATAAATTCAAACAAAGCTAATTAAATCAAATAAAAGTAAAATACATTCTACAAAGCTAATTGAATCAAATGAAAGTCAAACACATTCAAACAAAGCCTTTTAAATCAAATGAAAGTCAAACACATTCAAAAAAAGCTTTTTAATTTAAATGAAAGTCAAACACATTCAAACAAAGCTATATAAATCAAATGAAAGTGAAATGCATTCTACAAAGCAAATTGAATTAAATGAAATTCAAACACATTCAAACAAAGCTATTTGAATCAAGATGACAGTCAAATACATTCTACCAAGCTAATTGAATCAGTTGAAAGTCAAACACATTCAAACAAAGCTATTTGAATAAAATGAAAGTCAAATAAATTCTACAAAGCTAATTGAATTAAATGAAAGTCAAACACATTCAAACAAAGCTAATTGAATCAAATGAAAGTCAAACACATTCAAACAAAGCTATTTTAATTAAATGAATGTCAAATAAAGTCTACAAAGCTAATTGAATCAAATGAAAGTCAAACACATTCAAACAAAGCTATTTGAAGCAAATGAAAGTCAAATACATTCTACAAAGCAAATTGAAACAAATGAAAGTCAAACACAGTCAAACAAAGTTATTTGACTCAAATGAAAGTCAAATACCTTCTACAAAGCTAATTGAATCAAAAAAAATCAAACACATTCAAACAAAGCTATTTGAATCAAATGAAAGTCAAATACATTCTACAAAGCTGATTGAAGCAAATGAAAGTCAAACACATTCAAACAAAGCTATTCGAATCAATTGAAAGTCAAAGATATTCTACAAAGCTGATGGAATCAAATAAAAGTCAAACACATTCAAACAAAGCTATTTGAATCAAATGAAAGTCAAATACGTTCTAACAAAGCTAATTGTATCAAATGAAAGTCAAACACAATCAAATAAAGCTATTTGATCAAATTAAAGTAAAACACATTCAAACAAAGTTATTTGATTCAAATGAAAGTCAAATTACATTCTACAAAGCTAATTGAATCAATGAAAGTCTAACACATTCAAAACAAAGCTAATTAATCAAATAAAAGTCAAATAACATTCTACAAAGCAAATTGAATCATATAAAGTCAAACACATTCAAACAAAGCAATAATCTGAATCAAATGACAATTTGTCAAAGTCACATTCAAACAAAGCTAATTGAATTAAATTAAAGTCAAACACATTCAAAATAAGCTAATTGAATAAATTAAAGTCAAACACATTCAAACAAAAGCTTTGAACCAATAAGTCAAATACATTCTACAAAGCTAATTGAATCAAATGAAAGTCATAAACTACATTCAAACAAAGCTATTATCGAATCACAATAGTGAAAGTCAAATACGTTCTACAAAGCTAATGAATAAAAAAAAGGAAACACATTCAAACAAAGCTATTTGAATCAAATGAAAGTCAAAATCACAACAAAGCTATTAATCAACGGAATATCAAATAGAGCTATAATATTAAAGCCCTTATTTGAATTCAAAATGAAAGTTCAAAATCACATTCTACAAGCTAATTTGAATTCAAATGAAAGTCAAACACATTCAAAACAAAAGCTATTTAAATCAAATCAGAGTCAAATAAATTCAAACAAAGCTAATTAAATAAATATAAAAGTAAAAATACATTGCTACAAAGCTAATTGAATCAAATGAAAGTAAAACACATTCAAACAAAGTCTTTTAATTCAAATGAAAGTCAAACACATTCAAAAAAAAGCTTTTTAATTTAAATGAAATTCAAACAATTCAAACAAAGCTATATAAATCAAATGAAAGTGAAATGCATTCTACAAAGCAAATTGAAATAAATGAAATTCAAAAACATTCAAACAAAGCTATTGAATCAAATGACTGTAAAATACATTCTAAAGCTAATTGAATCAATTGAAAGTCAAACACATTCAAACAAAGCTATTTGAATCAAATGAAAGTCAAATACATTCTACAAAGCTAATTGAATCAAATGAAAGTCAAACACATTCAAACAAAGTTAATTGAATCAAATGAAAGTCAAACACATTCAAACAAAGCTATTTTAATTAAATGAATGTCTAATACATTCTACAAAGCTAATTGAATCAAATGAAAGTCAAACACATTCAAACAAAGCTATTTGAAGAAAATGAAAGTCAAATACATTCTACAAAGCAAATTGAAACAAATGAAAGTCAAACACAGTCATACAAAGTTATTTGACTCAAACGAAAGTCAAATACATTTTACAAAGCTAATTGAATCAAATGAAAGTCAAACACATTCTAACAAAGCTATTTGAATCAAAAGAAAGTTAAATATGTTCTACAAAGCTAATTGTATCAAATGAAAGTCAAACGCAATCAAATAAAGCTATTTGAGTCGAATGAAATTCAAACACATTCAAACAAAGTTGTTTAAATTAAATGAAAGTGAAATGTATTCTACAAAGCTAATTGAATCAAATGAAGGTTAAACGCATTCAAACAAAGCTATTTGAATCAAATGAGAGTCAAATACATTCTACAAAGCTAATTGAATCAAATGAAAGTCAAACACATTCAAACATAGCTAATTGAATCAAATGAGAATCAAATACATTCAACAAAGCTAATTTAATCAAATGAAAGTCAAACACATTCAAACAAAGCTAATTGAATCAAATGAAAGTCAAGAACATTCAAACAAAGCTATTTTAATCAAATGAAAGTCAAATACATTCTACAAAGCTAATTGAATCAAATGAAAGTCAAACACATTCAAACAAAGCTATTTGAATCAATTGAAAGTCAAACACATTCAAACAAAGCTATTTGAATCAAATGAGAGTCAAATACATTAAAACAAAGCTAATTAAATCAAATAAAAGTCTAATACATTCTACAAAGCTAATTGAATTAAATTAAGGTCAAACACATTCAAACAAAGCTAAATGAATCAAATGAAAGTCAAACACATTCAAACAAAGATTTTGAATCAAATGAAAGTGAAATACATTCTACAAAGCTAATTGAATCAAAGGAAAATCAAACACATTCAAATAAAGCTATTTGAATCAAATGAAAGTCAAATACATTCTACAAAGCTAATTGAATCAAATGAAAGTCAAACACATTCAAACAAAGCTATTTGAATCAAATGAGAGTCAAATAAATTTTAACAACTCTAATTAAAACAAATAAAAGTAAAATACATTCGACAAAGCTATTTGAATCAAATGAAAGTCAAACACATTCAAACAAAGCCTTTTAAATCAAATGAAAGTCAAACACATTCAAAAAAAGCTTTTTAATTTAAATGAAAGTTAAACACATTCAAAACAAAGCTATATAAATCAAATGAAAGTGAAATGCATTCTACAAAGCAAATTGATCTAAATGAAATTCAAACACATTCAAACAAAGCTATTTGAATCAAATGACAGTCAAACACATTCTACAAAGCTAATTGAATCAATTGAAAGTCAAACACATTCAAACAAAGCTATTTGAATCAAATAAAAGTCAAATACATTCTACAAAGCTAATTGAATCAAATGAAAGTTAAACACATTCAAAAATAATTGAATCAAATGAAAGTCAAACACATTCAAACAAAGCTATTTTAATTAAATGAATGTCAAATACATTCTACAAAGCTAATTGAATAAAATGAAAGTCAAACACATTCAAACAAAGCTATTTGAAGAAAATGAAAGTCAAATACATTCTACAAAGCAAATTGAATCAAATGAAAGTCAAACACAGTCAAACAAAGTTATTTGATTCAAATGAAAGTTAAATACATTCTACAAAGCTAATTAAATCAAATGAAAGTCAAACACATTCAAACAAAGCTAATTAAATCAAATAAAAGTCAAATACATTCTACAAAGCTAATTGAATCATATAAAAGTCAAACAGATTCAAACAAAGCTAATTGAATCAAATGGAAGTCAAATACATTCTACAAAGCTAATTGAATTAAATTAAAGTCAAACACATTCAAATAAGCTAATTGAATTTAATGGAAGTCAAACACATTCAAACAAAGCTTTCGAATCAAGTGAAAGTCAAATTCATTCTACAAAGCTAATTGAATCAAATGAAAGTCAAACACATTCAAACAAAGCTATTTGAATCAAATGAAAGTGAAATACATTCTACTAAGCTAATTGAATCTAATGAAAGTCAAACACATTCAAACAAAGCTATTTTAATCAAATGACAATCAAATACATTCTACAAAGCTAATTGTATCAAATGAAAGTCAAACACATTCAAACAAAGCTATTTGAATCAAATGAAAGGGAAATGCATTCTACAAAGCTAATTGAATCAAATGAAAGTGAAACACATTCAAATAAAGCTATTTGAATCAAATGAAAGTCAAATACATTCTACAAAGCTAATTGAATCAAATGAAAGTCAAACACATTCAAACAAAGCTATTTGAATCAAATGAGAGTCAAATAAATTCAAACAACACTAATTAAAACAAATAAAAGTAAAATACATTCGACAAAGCTAATTGAATCAAATGAAAGTCAAACACATTCAAACAAAGCCTTTTAAATCAAATGAAAGTCAAACACATTCAAAAAAAGCTTTTTAATTTAAATGAAAGTTAAACACATTCAAACAAAGCTATATAAATCAAATGAAAGTGAAATGCATTCTACAAAGCAAATTGATCTAAATGAAATTCAAACACATTCAAACAAAGCTATTTGAATCAAATGACAGTCAAACACATTCTACAAAGCTAATTGAATCAATTGAAAGTCAAACACATTCAAACAAAGCTATTTGAATCAAATAAAAGTCAAATACATTCTACAAAGCTAATTGAATCAAATGAAAGTTAAACACATTCAAAAATAATTGAATCAAATGAAAGTCAAACACATTCAAACAAAGCTATTTTAATTAAATCAATGTCAAATACATTCTACAAAGCTAATTGAATAAAATGAAAGTCAAACACATTCAAACAAAGCTATTTGAAGAAAATGAAAGTCAAATACATTCTACAAAGCAAATTGAATCAAATGAAAGTCAAACACAGTCAAACAAAGTTATTTGATTCAAATGAAAGTTAAATACATTCTACAAAGCTAATTGAATCAAATGAAAGTCAAACACATTCAAACAAAGCTAATTAAATCAAATAAAAGTCAAATACATTCTACAAAGCTAATTGAATCATATAAAAGTCAAACAGATTCAAACAAAGCTAATTGAATCAAATGGAAGTCAAATACATTCTACAAAGCTAATTGAATTAAATTAAAGTCAAACACATTCAAATAAGCTAATTGAATTTAATGGAAGTCAAACACATTCAAACAAAGCTTTCGAATCAAGTGAAAGTCAAATTCATTCTACAAAGCTAATTGAATCAAATGAAAGTCAAACACATTCAAACAAAGCTATTTGAATCAAATGAAAGTGAAATACATTCTACTAAGCTAATTGAATCTAATGAAAGTCAAACACATTCAAACAAAGCTATTTGAATCAAATGACAATCAAATACATTCTATAAAGCTAATTGTATCAAATGAAAGTCAAACACATTCAAACAAAGCTATTTGAATCAAATGAAAGGGAAATGCATTCTACAAAGCTAATTGAATCAAATGAAAGTGAAACACATTCAAACAAAGCTATTTGAATCAAATGAGAGTCAAATACATTCAAACAAAGCTAATTAAATCAAATAAAAGTCAAATACATTCTACAAAGCTAATTGAATTAAATTAAAGTCAAACACATTCAAACAAAGCTAATTGAATCAAATGAAAGTCAAACACATTCAAATAAAGATTTTGAATCAAATGAAAGTGAAATACATTCTACAAAGCTAATTGAATCAAAGGAAAGTCAAACACATTCAAATAAAGCTATTTGAATCAATTGAAAGTCAAATACATTCTACAAAGCTAATTGAATCAAATGAAAGTCAAACACATTCAAACAAAGCTATTTGAATCAAATGAGAGTCAAATAAATTCAAACAACACTAATTAAATCAAATAAAAGTAAAATACATTCTACAAAGCTAATTGAATCAAATGAAAGTCAAACACATTCAAACAAAGCCTTTTAAATCAAATGAAAGTCAAACACATTCAAAAAAAGCTTTTTAATTTAAATGAAAGTCAAACAAATTCAAACAAAGCTATATAAATCAAATGAAAGTGAAATGCATTCTAAAAAGCAAATTGATCTAAATGAAATTCAAACACATTCAAACAAAGTTATTTGAATCAAATGACAGTCAAACACATTCTACAAAGCTAATTGAATCAATTGAAAGTCAAACACATTCAATCAAAGCTATTTGAATCAAATAAAAGTCAAATACATTCTACAAAGCTAATTGAATCAAATGAAAGTCAAACACATTCAAAAAAAGCTAATTGAATCAAATGAAAGTCAAACACATTCATACAAAGCTATTTTAATTAAATGAATGTCAAATACATTCTACAAAGCTAATTGAATAAAATGAAAGTCAAACATATTCAAACAAAGCTATTTGAAGAAAATGAAAGTCAAATACATTCTACAAAGCAAATTGAATCAAATGAAAGTCAAACACAGTCAAACAAAGTTATTTGATTCAAATGAAAGTCAAATACATTCTACAAAGCTAATTGAATCAAATGAAAGTCAAACACATTCAAACAAAGCTAATTAAATCAAATAAAAGTCAAATACATTCTACAAAGCTAATTGAATCATATAAAAGTCAAACAGATTCAAACAAAGCTAATTGAATCAAATGAAAGTCAAGAACATTCAAACAAAGCTATTTTAATCAAATGAAAGTCAAATACATTCTACAAAGCTAATTGAATCAAATGAAAGTCAAACACATTCAAACAAAGCTATTTGAATCAATTGAAAGTCAAACACATTCAAACAAAGCTATTTGAATCAAATGAGAGTCAAATACATTAAAACAAAGCTAATTAAATCAAATAAAAGTCTAATACATTCTACAAAGCTAATTGAATTAAATTAAGGTCAAACACATTCAAACAAAGCTAAATGAATCAAATGAAAGTCAAACACATTCAAACAAAGATTTTGAATCAAATGAAAGTGAAATACATTCTACAAAGCTAATTGAATCAAAGGAAAATCAAACACATTCAAATAAAGCTATTTGAATCAAATGAAAGTCAAATACATTCTACAAAGCTAATTGAATCAAATGAAAGTCAAACACATTCAAACAAAGCTATTTGAATCAAATGAGAGTCAAATAAATTTTAACAACTCTAATTAAAACAAATAAAAGTAAAATACATTCGACAAAGCTATTTGAATCAAATGAAAGTCAAACACATTCAAACAAAGCCTTTTAAATCAAATGAAAGTCAAACACATTCAAAAAAAGCTTTTTAATTTAAATGAAAGTTAAACACATTCAAACAAAGCTATATAAATCAAATGAAAGTGAAATGCATTCTACAAAGCAAATTGATCTAAATGAAATTCAAACACATTCAAACAAAGCTATTTGAATCAAATGACAGTCAAACACATTCTACAAAGCTAATTGAATCAATTGAAAGTCAAACACATTCAAACAAAGCTATTTGAATCAAATAAAAGTCAAATACATTCTACAAAGCTAATTGAATCAAATGAAAGTTAAACACATTCAAAAATAATTGAATCAAATGAAAGTCAAACACATTCAAACAAAGCTATTTTAATTAAATGAATGTCAAATACATTCTACAAAGCTAATTGAATAAAATGAAAGTCAAACACATTCAAACAAAGCTATTTGAAGAAAATGAAAGTCAAATACATTCTACAAAGCAAATTGAATCAAATGAAAGTCAAACACAGTCAAACAAAGTTATTTGATTCAAATGAAAGTTAAATACATTCTACAAAGCTAATTAAATCAAATGAAAGTCAAACACATTCAAACAAAGCTAATTAAATCAAATAAAAGTCAAATACATTCTACAAAGCTAATTGAATCATATAAAAGTCAAACAGATTCAAACAAAGCTAATTGAATCAAATGGAAGTCAAATACATTCTACAAAGCTAATTGAATTAAATTAAAGTCAAACACATTCAAATAAGCTAATTGAATTTAATGGAAGTCAAACACATTCAAACAAAGCTTTCGAATCAAGTGAAAGTCAAATTCATTCTACAAAGCTAATTGAATCAAATGAAAGTCAAACACATTCAAACAAAGCTATTTGAATCAAATGAAAGTGAAATACATTCTACTAAGCTAATTGAATCTAATGAAAGTCAAACACATTCAAACAAAGCTATTTTAATCAAATGACAATCAAATACATTCTACAAAGCTAATTGTATCAAATGAAAGTCAAACACATTCAAACAAAGCTATTTGAATCAAATGAAAGGGAAATGCATTCTACAAAGCTAATTGAATCAAATGAAAGTGAAACACATTCAAATAAAGCTATTTGAATCAAATGAAAGTCAAATACATTCTACAAAGCTAATTGAATCAAATGAAAGTCAAACACATTCAAACAAAGCTATTTGAATCAAATGAGAGTCAAATAAATTCAAACAACACTAATTAAAACAAATAAAAGTAAAATACATTCGACAAAGCTAATTGAATCAAATGAAAGTCAAACACATTCAAACAAAGCCTTTTAAATCAAATGAAAGTCAAACACATTCAAAAAAAGCTTTTTAATTTAAATGAAAGTTAAACACATTCAAACAAAGCTATATAAATCAAATGAAAGTGAAATGCATTCTACAAAGCAAATTGATCTAAATGAAATTCAAACACATTCAAACAAAGCTATTTGAATCAAATGACAGTCAAACACATTCTACAAAGCTAATTGAATCAATTGAAAGTCAAACACATTCAAACAAAGCTATTTGAATCAAATAAAAGTCAAATACATTCTACAAAGCTAATTGAATCAAATGAAAGTTAAACACATTCAAAAATAATTGAATCAAATGAAAGTCAAACACATTCAAACAAAGCTATTTTAATTAAATCAATGTCAAATACATTCTACAAAGCTAATTGAATAAAATGAAAGTCAAACACATTCAAACAAAGCTATTTGAAGAAAATGAAAGTCAAATACATTCTACAAAGCAAATTGAATCAAATGAAAGTCAAACACAGTCAAACAAAGTTATTTGATTCAAATGAAAGTTAAATACATTCTACAAAGCTAATTGAATCAAATGAAAGTCAAACACATTCAAACAAAGCTAATTAAATCAAATAAAAGTCAAATACATTCTACAAAGCTAATTGAATCATATAAAAGTCAAACAGATTCAAACAAAGCTAATTGAATCAAATGGAAGTCAAATACATTCTACAAAGCTAATTGAATTAAATTAAAGTCAAACACATTCAAATAAGCTAATTGAATTTAATGGAAGTCAAACACATTCAAACAAAGCTTTCGAATCAAGTGAAAGTCAAATTCATTCTACAAAGCTAATTGAATCAAATGAAAGTCAAACACATTCAAACAAAGCTATTTGAATCAAATGAAAGTGAAATACATTCTACTAAGCTAATTGAATCTAATGAAAGTCAAACACATTCAAACAAAGCTATTTGAATCAAATGACAATCAAATACATTCTATAAAGCTAATTGTATCAAATGAAAGTCAAACACATTCAAACAAAGCTATTTGAATCAAATGAAAGGGAAATGCATTCTACAAAGCTAATTGAATCAAATGAAAGTGAAACACATTCAAACAAAGCTATTTGAATCAAATGAGAGTCAAATACATTCAAACAAAGCTAATTAAATCAAATAAAAGTCAAATACATTCTACAAAGCTAATTGAATTAAATTAAAGTCAAACACATTCAAACAAAGCTAATTGAATCAAATGAAAGTCAAACACATTCAAATAAAGATTTTGAATCAAATGAAAGTGAAATACATTCTACAAAGCTAATTGAATCAAAGGAAAGTCAAACACATTCAAATAAAGCTATTTGAATCAATTGAAAGTCAAATACATTCTACAAAGCTAATTGAATCAAATGAAAGTCAAACACATTCAAACAAAGCTATTTGAATCAAATGAGAGTCAAATAAATTCAAACAACACTAATTAAATCAAATAAAAGTAAAATACATTCTACAAAGCTAATTGAATCAAATGAAAGTCAAACACATTCAAACAAAGCCTTTTAAATCAAATGAAAGTCAAACACATTCAAAAAAAGCTTTTTAATTTAAATGAAAGTCAAACAAATTCAAACAAAGCTATATAAATCAAATGAAAGTGAAATGCATTCTAAAAAGCAAATTGATCTAAATGAAATTCAAACACATTCAAACAAAGTTATTTGAATCAAATGACAGTCAAACACATTCTACAAAGCTAATTGAATCAATTGAAAGTCAAACACATTCAATCAAAGCTATTTGAATCAAATAAAAGTCAAATACATTCTACAAAGCTAATTGAATCAAATGAAAGTCAAACACATTCAAAAAAAGCTAATTGAATCAAATGAAAGTCAAACACATTCATACAAAGCTATTTTAATTAAATGAATGTCAAATACATTCTACAAAGCTAATTGAATAAAATGAAAGTCAAACATATTCAAACAAAGCTATTTGAAGAAAATGAAAGTCAAATACATTCTACAAAGCAAATTGAATCAAATGAAAGTCAAACACAGTCAAACAAAGTTATTTGATTCAAATGAAAGTCAAATACATTCTACAAAGCTAATTGAATCAAATGAAAGTCAAACACATTCAAACAAAGCTAATTAAATCAAATAAAAGTCAAATACATTCTACAAAGCTAATTGAATCATATAAAAGTCAAACAGATTCAAACAAAGCTAATTGAATCAAATGAAAGTCAAATACATTCTACAAAGCTAATTGAATTAAATTAAAGTCAAACACATTCAAAATAAGCTAATTGAATTTAATGATAGTCAAACACATTCAAACAAAGCTTTCGAATCAAGTGAAAGTCAAATACATTCTACAAAGCTAATTGAATCAAATGAAAGTCAAACACATTCAAACAAAGCTGTTTGAATCAAATGAAAGTGAAATACATTCTACTAAGCTAATTGAATCAAATGAAAGTCAAACACATTCAAACAAAGCTATTTGAATCAAATGACAGTCAAATACATTCTACATAGCTAATTGTATCAAATGAAAGTCAAACACATTCAAACAAAGCTATTTGAATCAAATGAAAGTGAAAAGCATTCTACAAAGCTAATTGAATCAAATGAAAGTGAAACACATTCAAACAAAGCTATTTGAATCAAATGAGAGTCAAATACATTCAAACAAAGCTAATTAAACCAAATAAAAGTCAAATAATTTCTACAAAGCTAATTGAATCAAATGAAAGTCAAACACATTCAAACAAAGCTATTTGAATCAAATGAAAGTCAAACACATTCAAACAAAGCTAATTGAATCAAATGAAAGTCAAACACATTCAAACGAAGCTAATTTAATTAAATGAATGTCAAATACATTCTACAAAGCTAATTGAATCAAATGAAAGTCAAACACATTCAAACAAAGTTATTTGAAGAAAATGAAAGTCAAATACATTCTAAAAAGCAAATTGAAACAAATGAAAGTCAAACACAGTCAAACAAAGTTATTTGACTCAAATGAAAGTCAA
This sequence comes from Chenopodium quinoa, assembly GCF_001683475.1. NCBI lineage: Eukaryota > Viridiplantae > Streptophyta > Magnoliopsida > Caryophyllales > Amaranthaceae > Chenopodium > Chenopodium quinoa. The sequence continues at coordinate 111,503 of NW_018743865.1, read as the reverse complement.
ATACATTCTACAAAGCTAATTGAATCAAATGAAAGTCAAACACATTCAAACAAAGCTATTTGAATCAAATGAAAGTCAAATACGTTCTACAAAGCTAATTGTATCAAATGAAAGTCAAACACAATCAAATAAAGCTATTTGAGTCAAATTAAAGTAAAACACATTCAAACAAAGTTATTTGATTCAAATGAAAGTCAAATACATTCTACAAAGCTAATTGAATCAAATGAAAGTCTAACACATTCAAACAAAGCTAATTAAATCAAATAAAAGTCAAATACATTCTACAAAGCAAATTGAATCATATAAAAGTCAAACACATTCAAACAAAGCTAATTGAATCAAATGGAAGTCAAATACATTCTACAAAGCTAATTGAATCAAATGAAAGTCAAACACAGTCAAACAAAGTTATTTGAATCAAATGAAAGTCAAACACATTCAAACAAAGCTATTTGAATCAAATGAGAGTCAAATACATTAAAACAAAGCTAATTAAATCAAATAAAAGTCTAATACATTCTACAAAGCTAATTGAATTAAATTAAAGTCAAACACATTCAAACAAAGCTAATTAAATCAAATGAAAGTCAAACACATTCAAAACAAAGATTTTGAATCAAATGAAAGTCAAATACATTCTAAAGCTAATTGAATCAAATGAAAGTCAAACACATTCAAATAAAACTATTTGAATCAAATGAAAGTCAAATACATTCTACAAAGCTAATTGAATCAAATGGAAGTCAAACACATTCAAACAAAGCTATTTGAATCAAAGGAGAGTCAAAGGACATTCAAACAAAGCTAATTAAATCAAATAAAAGTAAAATACATTATACAAAGCTAATTGAATCAAATGAAAGTCAAACACATTCAAACAAAGCCTTTTAAATCAAATGAAAGTCAAACACATTCAAAAAAAGCTTTTTAATTTAAATGAAAGTCAAACACATTCAAACAAAGCTATATAAATCAAATGAAAGTGAAATGCATTCTACAAAGCTAATTGATCTAAATGAAATTCAAACACATTCAAACAAAGCTATTTGGAACAAATTGCAGTCAAACACATTCAACAAAGCAAATTGAATCAATTGAAAGTCAAACACATTTAAACAAAGCTATTTGAATCAAATGAAAGTCAAATACATTCTAAAAAGCTAATTGAATCAAATGAAAGTCAAACACATTCAAACAAAGCTAATTGAATCAAATGAAAGTCAAACACATTCAAACAAAGCTATTTTTATAAAATGAATATCAAATACATTCTACAAAGCTAATTGAATCAAATGAAAGTCAAACACATTCAAACAAAGCTATTTGAAGAAAATGAAAGTCAAATACATTCTACAAAGCAAATTGAATCAAATGAAAGTCAAACACAGTCAAACAAAGTTATTTTATTCAAATGAAAGTCAAATACATTCTACAAAGCTAATTGAATCAAATGAAAGTCAAACACATTCAAACAAATCTAATTAAATCAAATAAAAGTCAAATACATTCTACAAAGCTAATTGAATCATATAAAAGTCAAACAGATTCAAACAAAGCTAATTGAATCAAATGGAAGTCAAATACATTCTACAAAGCTAATTGAATTAAATTAAAGTCAAACACATTCAAAATAAGCTAATTGAATTTAATGAACGTCAAACACATTCAAACAAAGCTTTCGAATCAAGTGAAAGTCAAACACATTCTACAAAGCTAATTGAATCAAATGAAAGTCAAACACATTCAAACAAAGCTATTTGAATCAAATGAAAGTCAAATACGTTCTACAAAGCTAATTGTATCAAATGAAAGTCAAACGCAATCAAATAAAGCTATTTGAGTTAAATGAAAGTCAAACACATTCAAACAAAGTTGATTAAATTAAATGAAAGTGAAATGTATTCTACAAAGCTAATTGAATCATATAAAAGTCAAATATATTCAAACAAAGCTAATTGAATCAAATGAGAGTCAAATACATTCTATAAAGCTAATTGAATCAAATGAAAGTCAAACACATTCAAACAAAGCTAATTGAATCAAATGAAAGTCAAATACATTCAACAAAGCTAATTGAATCAAATGAAAGTCAAATACATTGAAACAAAGCTAATTTAATCAAATGAAAGTCAAGCGCATTCAAACAAAGCTATTTTTATCAAATGAAAGTCAAATACATTCTACAAAGCTAATTGAATCAAATGAAAGTAAAACACATTCAAACAAAGCTATTTGAAACAAATGAAAGTCAAAAAAATTCAAACAAAGCTATTTGAATCAAATGAGAGTCAAATACATTAAAACAAAGCTAATTAAATCAAATAAAAGTCTAATACATTCTACAAAGCAAATGGAATTAATTAAAGTCAAACACATTCAAACAAAGCTAATTGAATCAAATGAAAGTCAAACACATTCAAACAAAGATTTTGAATCAAATGAAAGCCAAATACATTCTAAAGCTAATTGAATCAAATGAAAGTCAAACACATTCAAATAAAGCTATTTGAATCAAATGAAAGTCAAATACATTCTACAAAGCTAATTGAATCAAATGAAAGTCAAACACATTCAAACAAAGCTATTTGAATCAAAGGAGAGTCAAACACATATAAACAGAGCCTTTTAAATCAAATGAAAGTCAAACACATTCAAAAAAAGCTTTTTAATTTAAATGAAAGTCAAACACATTCAAACAAAGCTATATAAATCAAATGAAAGTGAAATGCATTCTACAAAGCAAATTGATCTAAATGAAATTCAAACACATTCAAACAAAGCTATTTGAAACAAATTACAGTCAAACACATTCTACAAAGCTAATTGAATCAATTGAAATTCAAACACATTTAAACAAAGCTATTTGAATCAAATGAAAGTCAAATACATTCTAAAAAGCTAATCGAATCAAATGAAAGTCAAACACATTCAAACAAAGCTAATTGAATCAAATGAAAGTCAAACACATTCAAACAAAGCTATTTTTATAAAATGAATATCAAATACATTCTACAAAGCTAATTGAATCAAATGAAAGTCAAACACATTCAAACAAAGCTATTTGAAGAAAATGAAAGTCAAATACATTCTACAAAGCAAATTGAATCAAATGAAAGTCAAACACAGTCAAACAAAGTTATTTGATTCAAATGAAAGTCAAATACATTCTACAAAGCTAATTGAATCAAATGAAAGTCAAACACATTCAAACAAAGCTAATTAAATCAAGTAAAAGTCAAATACATTCTACAAAGCTAATTGAATCATATAAAAGTCAAATACATTCAAACAAAGCTAATTGAATCAAATGGAAGTCAAATACATTCTACAAAGCTAATTGAATTAAATTAAAATCAAACACATTCAAAATAAGCTAATTGAATTTAACGAATGTTAAACACATTCAAACAAAGATTTCGAATCAAGTGAAAGTCAAATACATTCTACAAAGCTAATTGAAACAAATGAAAGTCAAACACATTCAAACAAAGCTATTTGAATCAAATGAAAGTCAAATACATTCTACTAAGCTAATTGAATCAAATCAAAGTTAAACGCATTCAAACAAAGCTATTTGAATCAAATGACAGTCAAATACAATCTACAAAGCTAATTGTATCAAATGAAAGTCAAACACATTCAAACAAAGCTATTTGTATCAAATGAAAGTGAAATGCATTCTACAAAGCTAATTGAATCAAATGAAAGTGAAACACATTCAAACAAAGCTAATTAAATCAAATAAAAGTCAAATAAATTCTACAAAGCTAATTGAATCAAATGAAAGTCAAACACATTCAAACAAAGCAAATTGAATCAACTGAAAGTCAAATACATTCAACAAAGCAAATTGAATCAAATGAAAGTCAAACACATTCAACTAAAGCTAATTGAATCAAATGAAAGTCAAACATATTCAAACAAAGCTATTTTAATCAAATGAATGTCAAATACGTTCAACAAAGCTTATTGTATCAAATGAAAGTCAAACACATTCAAACAAAGATTTCGAATCAAATGAAAGTCAAATACATTCTACAAAGCTAATTGAATCAAATGAAAGTCAAACACATTCAAATAAAGCTATTTAAATCAAATGAAAGTAAAATACATTCTACAAAGCTAATTGAATCAAATAAATGTCAAACGCATTCAAATAAAGCTATTTGAATCAAATGAAAGTCAAATACATTCTACAAAGCTAATTGAATCAAATGAAAGTCAAACACATTCAAACAAAGCTATTTGAATCAAAAAAGAGTCATAGCACATTCAAACAAAGCTAATTAAATCAAATAAAAGTAAAATACATTCTACAAAGCTAATTGAATCAAATGAAAGTCAAACACATTCAAACAAAGCCTTTTAAATCAAATGAAAGTCAAACACATTCAAAAAAAGCTTTTTAATTTAAATGAAAGTCAAACACATTCAAACAAAGCTATATAAATCAAATGAAAGTGAAATGCATTCTACAAAGCAAATTGATCTAAATGAAATTCAAACACATTCAAACAAAGCTATTTGAATCAAATGACAGTCAAACACATTCTACAAAGCTAATTGAATCAATTGAAAGTCAAACACATTCAAACAAAGCTATTTGAATCAAATGAAAGTCAAATACATTCTACAAAGCTAATTGAATCAAATGAAAGTCAAACACATTCAAACAAAGCTAATTGAATCAAATGAAAGTCAAACACATTCAAACAAAGCTATTTTAATAAAATGAATATCAAATGCATTCTACAAAGCTAATTGAATCAAATGAAAGTCAAACACATTCAAACAAAGCTATTTGAAGAAAATGAAAGTCAAATACATTCTACAAAGCAAATTAAATCAAATGAAAGTCAAACACAGTCAAACAAAGTTATTTGATTCAAATGAAAGTCAAATACATTCTACAAAGCAAATTGAATCAAATGAAAGTCAAACACAGTCAAACAAAGTTATTTTATTCAAATGAAAGTCAAATACATTCTACAAAGCTAATTGAATCAAATGAAAGTCAAACACATTCAAACAAATCTAATTAAATCAAATAAAAGTCAAATACATTCTACAAAGCTAATTGAATCATATAAAAGTCAAACAGATTCAAACAAAGCTAATTGAATCAAATGGAAGTCAAATACATTCTACAAAGCTAATTAAATTAAATTAAAGTCAAACACATTCAAAATAAGCTAATTGAATTTAATGAACGTCAAACACATTCAAACAAAGCTTTCGAATCAAGTGAAAGTCAAACACATTCTACAAAGCTAATTGAATCAAATGAAAGTCAAACACATTCAAACAAAGCTATTTGAATCAAATGAAAGTCAAATACGTTCTACAAAGCTAATTGTATCAAATGAAAGTCAAACGCAATCAAATAAAGCTATTTGAGTTAAATGAAAGTCAAACACATTCAAACAAAGTTGTTTAAATTAAATGAAAGTGAAATGTATTCTACAAAGCTAATTGAATCATATAAAAGTCAAATATATTCAAACAAAGCTAATTGAATCAAATGAGAGTCAAATACATTCTATAAAGCTAATTGAATCAAATGAAAGTCAAACACATTCAAACAAAGCTAATTGAATCAAATGAAAGTCAAATACATTCAACAAAGCTAATTGAATAAAATGAAAGTCAAATACATTGAAACAAAGCTAATTGAATCAAATGAAAGTCTAGCGCATTCAAACAAAGCTATTTTTATCAAATGAAAGTCAAATACATTCTACAAAGCTAATTGAATCAAATGAAAGTAAAACACATTCAAACAAAGCTATTTGAAACAAATGAAAGTCAAAAAAATTCAAACAAAGCTATTTGAATCAAATGAGAGTCAAATACATTAAAACAAAGCTAATTAAATCAAATAAAAGTCTAATACATTCTACAAAGCTAATGGAATTAATTAAAGTCAAACACATTCAAACAAAGCTAATTGAATCAAATGAAAGTCAAACACATTCAAACAAAGATTTTGAATCAAATGAAAGCCAAATACATTCTAAAGCTAATTGAATCAAATGAAAGTCAAACACATTCAAATAAAGCTATTTGAATCAAATGAAAGTCAAATACATTCTACAAAGCTAATTGAATCAAATGAAAGTCAAACACATTCAAACAAAGCTATTTGAATCAAACGAGAGTCAAACACATATAAACAGAGCCTTTTAAATCAAATGAAAGTCAAACACATTCAAAAAAAGCTTTTTAATTTAAATGAAAGTCAAACACATTCAAACAAAGCTATATAAATCAAATGAAAGTGAAATGCATTCTACAAAGCAAATTGATCTAAATGAAATTCAAACACATTCAAACAAAGCTATTTGAAACAAATTACAGTCAAACACATTCTACAAAGCTAATTGAATCAATTGAAATTCAAACACATTTAAACAAAGCTATTTGAATCAAATGAAAGTCAAATACATTCTAAAAAGCTAATCGAATCAAATGAAAGTCAAACACATTCAAACAAAGCTAATTGAATCAAATGAAAGTCAAACACATTCAAACAAAGCTATTTTTATAAAATGAATATCAAATACATTCTACAAAGCTAATTGAATCAAATGAAAGTCAAACACATTCAAACAAAGCTATTTGAAGAAAATGAAAGTCAAATACATTCTACAAAGCAAATTGAATCAAATGAAAGTCAAACACAGTCAAACAAAGTTATTTGATTCAAATGAAAGTCAAATACATTCTACAAAGCTAATTGAATCAAATGAAAGTAAAACACATTCAAACAAAGCTAATTAAATCAAATAAAAGTCAAATACATTCTACAAAGCTAATTGAATCATATAAAAGTCAAATACATTCAAACAAAGCTAATTGAATCAAATGGAAGTCAAATACATTCTACAAAGCTAATTGAATTAAATTAAAATCAAACACATTCAAAATAAGCTAATTGAATTTAACGAATGTCAAACACATTCAAACAAAGATTTCGAATCAAGTGAAAGTCAAATACATTCTACAAAGCTAATTGAAACAAATGAAAGTCAAACACATTCAAACAAAGCTATTTGAATCAAATGAAAGTCAAATACATTCTACTAAGCTAATTGAATCAAATCAAAGTTAAACGCATTCAAACAAAGCTATTTGAATCAAATGACAGTCAAATACAATCTACAAAGCTAATTATATCAAATGAAAGTCAAACACATTCAAACAAAGCTATTTGTATCAAATGAAAGTGAAATGCATTCTACAAAGCTAATTGAATCAAATGAAAGTGAAACACATTCAAACAAAGCTAATTAAATCAAATAAAAGTCAAATAAATTCTACAAAGCTAATTGAATCAAATGAAAGTCAAACACATTCAAACAAAGCAAATTGAATCAACTGAAAGTCAAATACATTCAACAAAGCAAATTGAATCAAATGAAAGTCAAACACATTCAACTAAAGCTAATTGAATCAAATGAAAGTCAAACATATTCAAACAAAGCTATTTTAATCAAATGAATGTCAAATACGTTCAACAAAGCTTATTGTATCAAATGAAAGTCAAACACATTCAAACAAAGATTTCGAATCAAATGAAAGTCAAATACATTCTACAAAGCTAATTGAATCAAATGAAAGTCAAACACATTCAAATAAAGCTATTTAAATCAAATGAAAGTAAAATACATTCTACAAAGCTAATTGAATCAAATAAATGTCAAACGCATTCAAATAAAGCTATTTGAATCAAATAAAAGTCAAATACATTCTACAAAGCTAATTGAATCAAATGAAAGTCAAACACATTCAAACAAAGCTATTTGAATCAAAAAAGAGTCATAGCACATTCAAACAAAGCTAATTAAATCAAATAAAAGTAAAATACATTCTACAAAGCTAATTGAATCAAATGAAAGTCAAACACATTCAAACAAAGCCTTTTAAATCAAATGAAAGTCAAACACATTCAAAAAAAGCTTTTTAATTTAAATGAAAGTCAAACACATTCAAACAAAGCTATATAAATCAAATGAAAGTGAAATGCATTCTACAAAGCAAATTGATCTAAATGAAATTCAAACACATTCAAACAAAGCTATTTGAATCAAATGACAGTCAAACACATTCTACAAAGCTAATTGAATCAATTGAAAGTCAAACACATTCAAACAAAGCTATTTGAATCAAATGAAAGTCAAATACATTCTACAAAGCTAATTGAATCAAATGAAAGTCAAACACATTCAAACAAAGCTAATTGAATCAAATGAAAGTCAAACACATTCAAACAAAGCTATTTTAATAAAATGAATATCAAATGCATTCTACAAAGCTAATTGAATCAAATGAAAGTCAAACACATTCAAACAAAGCTATTTGAAGAAAATGAAAGTCAAATACATTCTACAAAGCAAATTAAATCAAATGAAAGTCAAACACAGTCAAACAAAGTTATTTGATTCAAATGAAAGTCAAATACATTCTACAAAGCTAATTGAATCAAATGAAAGTCAAACACATTCAAACAAAGCTAATTAAATCAAATAAAAGTCAAATACATTCTACAAAGCTAATTGAATCATATAAAAGTCAAATACATTCAAACAAAGCTAATTGAATCAAATGGAAGTCAAATACATTCTACAAAGCTAATTGAATTAAATTAAAATCAAACACATTCGAAATAAGCTAATTGAATTTAACGAAAGTCAAACACATTCAAACAAAGATTTCGAATCAAGTGAAAGTCAAATACATTCTACAAAGCTAATTGAAACAAATGAAAGTCAAACACATTCAAACAAAGCTATTTGAATCAAATGAAAGTCAAATCCATTCTACTAAGCTAATTGAATCAAATCAAAGTTAAACGCATTCAAACAAAATTTATTTGAATCAAATGACAGTCAAATACATTCTACAAAGCTAATTGTATCAAATGAAAGTCAAACACATTCAACAAAGCTATTTGTATCAAATGTAAGTGAAATGCATTCTACAAAGCTAATTGAATCAAATGAAAGTGAAACACATTCAAACAAAGCTAATTAAATCAAATAAAAGTCAAATAAATTCTACAAAGCTAATTGAATCAAATGAAAGTCAAACACATTCAAACAAAGCAAATTGAATCAACTGAAAGTCAAATACATTCAACAAAGCAAATTGAATCAAATGAAAGTCAAACACATTCAACTAAACCTAATTGAATCAAATGAAAGTCAAACATATTCAAACAAAGCTATTTTAATCAAATGAATGTCAAATGCGTTCAACAAAGCTTATTGTATCAAATGAAAGTCAAACACATTCAAACAAAGATTTCGAATCAAATGAAAGTCAAATACATTCTACAAAGCTAATTGAATCAAATGAAAGTCAAACACATTCAAATAAAGCTATTTAAATCAAATGAAAGTAAAATACATTCTACAAAGCTAATTGAATCAAATGAAAGTCAAACGTATTCAAATAAAGCTATTTGAATCAAATGAAAGTCAAATACATTCTACAAAGCTAATTGAATCAAATGAAAGTCAAACACATTCAAACAAAGCTATTTGAATAAAAAAAGAGTCAAAGCACATTCAAACAAAGCTAATTATATCAAATAAAAGTAAAATACATTCTACAAAGCTAATTGAATCAAATGAAAGTCAAACACATTCAAACAAAGCTTTTTAATTTAAATGAAAGTCAAACACATTCAAACAAAGCTATATAAATCAAATGAAAGTGAAATGCATTCTACAAAGAAAATTGATCTAAATGAAATTCAAACACATTCAAACAAAGCTATTTGAATCAAATGACAGTCAAACACATTCTACAAAGCTAATTGAATCAATTGAAAGTCAAACACATTCAAACAAAGCTATTTGAATCAAATGAAAGTCAAATACATTCTACAAAGCTAATTGAATCAAATGAAAGTCAAACACATTCAAACAAAGCTAATTGAATCAAATGAAAGTCAAACACATTCAAACAAAGCTATTTTAATAAAATGAATATCAAATGCATTCTACAAAGCTAATTGAATCAAATGAAAGTCAAACACATTCAAACAAAGCTATTTGAAGAAAATGAAAGTCAAATACATTCTACAAAGCAAATTGAATCAAATAAAAGTCAAACACAGTCAAACAAAGTTATTTGATTCAAATTAAAAGTCAAATACATTCTACAAAGCTAATTGAATCAAATGAAAGTCAAACACATTCAATCAAAGCTAATTAAATCAAATAAAAGTCAAATACATTCTACAAAGCTAATTGAATCATATAAAAGTCAAATACATTCAAACAAAGCTAATTGAATCAAATGGAAGTCAAATACATTCTACAAAGCTAATTGAATTAAATTAAAGTCAAACACATTCAAAATAAGCTAATTGAATTCAACGAAAGTCAAACACATTCAAACGAAGATTTCGAATCAAGTGAAAGTCAAATACATTCTACAAAACTAATTGAAACAAATGAAAGTCAAACACATTCAAACAAAGCTATTTTAATCAAATGAAAGTCAAATACATTCTACTAAGCTAATTGAATCAAATGAAAGTCAAACACATTCAAACAAAGCTATTTGAATCAAATGACAGTCAAATACATTCTACAAAGCTAATTGTATTAAATGAAAGTCAAACACATTCAAACAAAGCTATTTGTATCAAATGAAAGTGAAATGCATTATACAAAGCTAAATGAATCAAATGAAAGTGAAACACATTCAAACAACGCTAATTAAATCAAATAAAAGTCAAATAAATTCTACAAAGCTAATTGAATCAAATGAAAGTCAAACACATTCAAACAAAGCAAATTGAATCAACTGAAAGTCAAATACATTCAACAAAGCAAATTGAATCAAATGAAAGTCAAACACATTCAACTAAAGCTAATTGAATCAAATGAAAGTCAAACATATTCAAACAAAGCTATTTTAATCAAATGAATGTCAAATACGTTCAACAAAGCTTATTGTATCAAATGAAAGTCAAACACATTCAAACAAAGATTTCGAATCAAATGAAAGTCAAATACATTCTACAAAGCTAATTGAATCAAATGAAAGTCAAACACATTCAAATAAAGCTATTTAAATCAAATGAAAGTAAAATACATTCTACAAAGCTAATTGAATCAAATGAAAGTCAAACGTATTCAAATAAAGCTATTTGAATCAAATGAAAGTCAAATACATTCTACAAAGCTAATTGAATCAAATGAAAGTCAAACACATTCAAACAAAGCTATTTGAATAAAAAAAGAGTCAAAGCACATTCAAACAAAGCTAATTATATCAAATAAAAGTAAAATACATTCTACAAAGCTAATTGAATCAAATGAAAGTCAAACACATTCAAACAAAGCCTTTTAAATCAAATGAAAGTCAAACACATTCAAAAAAAGCTAATTGAATCAAATGGAAGTCAAATACATTCTACAAAGCTAATTGAATTAAATTAAAGTCAAACACATTCAAAATAAGCTAATTGAATTCAACGAAAGTCAAACACATTCAAACGAAGATTTCGAATCAAGTGAAAGTCAAATACATTCTACAAAACTAATTGAAACAAATGAAAGTCAAACACATTCAAACAAAGCTATTTTAATCAAATGAAAGTCAAATACATTCTACTAAGCTAATTGAATCAAATGAAAGTCAAACACATTCAAACAAAGCTATTTGAATCAAATGACAGTCAAATACATTCTACAAAGCTAATTGTATTAAATGAAAGTCAAACACATTCAAACAAAGCTATTTGTATCAAATGAAAGTGAAATGCATTATACAAAGCTAAATGAATCAAATGAAAGTGAAACACATTCAAACAACGCTAATTAAATCAAATAAAAGTCAAATAAATTCTACAAAGCTAATTGAATCAAATGAAAGTCAAACACATTCAAACAAAGCAAATTGAATCAACTGAAAGTCAAATACATTCAACAAAGCAAATTGAATCAAATGAAAGTCAAACACATTCAACTAAAGCTAATTGAATCAAATGAAAGTCAAACATATTCAAACAAAGCTATTTTAATCAAATGAATGTCAAATACGTTCAACAAAGCTTATTGTATCAAATGAAAGTCAAACACATTCAAACAAAGATTTCGAATCAAATGAAAGTCAAATACATTCTACAAAGCTAATTGAATCAAATGAAAGTCAAACACATTCAAATAAAGCTATTTAAATCAAATAAAAGTAAAATACATTCTACAAAGCTAATTGAATCAAATGAAAGTCAAACGTATTCAAATAAAGCTATTTGAATCAAATGAAAGTCAAATACATTCTACAAAGCTAATTGAATCAAATGAAAGTCAAACACATTCAAACAAAGCTATTTGAATAAAAAAAGAGTCAAAGCACATTCAAACAAAGCTAATTATATCAAATAAAAGTAAAATACATTCTACAAAGCTAATTGAATCAAATGAAAGTCAAACACATTCAAACAAAGCCTTTTAAATCAAATGAAAGTCAAACACATTCAAAAAAAGCTTTTTAATTTAAATGAAAGTCAAACACATTCAAACAAAGCTATATAAATCAAATGAAAGTGAAATGCATTCTACAAAGAAAATTGATCTAAATGAAATTCAAACACATTCAAACAAAGCTATTTTGAATCAAATGACAGTCAAATACATTCTACAAAGCTAATTGAATCAATTGAAAGTCAAACACATTCAAACAAAGCTATTTGAATCAAATGAAAGTCAAATACATTCTACAAAGCTAATTGAATCAAATGAAAGTCAAACACATTCAAACAAAGCTAATTGAATCAAATGAAAGTCAAACACATTCAAACAAAGCTATTTTAATAAAATGAAAATCAAATGCATTCTACAAAGCTAATTGAATCAAATGAAAGTCAAACACATTCAAACAAAGCTATTTGAAGAAAATGAAAGTCAAATACATTCTACAAAGCAAATTGAATCAAATAAAAGTCAAACACAGTCAAACAAAGTTATTTGATTCAAATTAAAAGTCAAATACATTCTACAAAGCTAATTGAATCAAATGAAAGTCAAACACATTCAATCAAAGCTAATTAAATCAAATAAAAGTCAAATACATTCTACAAAGCTAATTGAAACATATAAAAGTCAAATACATTCAAACAAAGCTAATTGAATCAAATGGAAGTCAAATACATTCTACAAAGCTAATTGAATTAAATTAAAGTCAAACACATTCAAAATAAGCTAATTGAATTCAACGAAAGTCAAACACATTCAAACGAAGATTTCGAATCAAGTGAAAGTCAAATACATTCTACAAAACTAATTGAAACAAATGAAAGTCAAACACATTCAAACAAAGCTATTTTAATCAAATGAAAGTCAAATACATTCTACTAAGCTAATTGAATCAAATGAAAGTCAAACACATTCAAACAAAGCTATTTGAATCAAATGACAGTCAAATACATTCTACAAAGCTAATTGTATCAAATGAAAGTCAAACACATTCAAACAAAGCTATTTGTATCAAATGAAAGTGAAATGCATTCTACAAAGCTAAATGAATCAAATGAAAGTGAAACACATTCAAACAACGCTAATTAAATCAAATAAAAGTCAAATACATTCTACAAAGCTAATTGCATCAAATGAAAGTCAAACACATTCAAACAAAGCAAATTGAATCAACTGAAAGTCAAATACATTCAACAAAGCAAATTGAATCAAATGAAAGTCAAACACATTCAACTAAAGCTAATTGAATCAAATGAAAGTCAAATAATATTCAAACAAAGCTATTTTAATCAAATGAATGTCAATACGTTCAACAAAGCTAATTGTATCAAATGAAAGTCAAACACATTCAAATAAAGCTATTTGAATCAAATGACAGTAAAATACATTTTACAAAGCTAATTGAATCAATTGAAAGTCAAATACATTCAAACAAAGCTATTTGAATCAGATGAAAGTCAAATGCATTCTACAAAGCTAATTGAATCAAATGAAAGTCAAACACTTTCAAACAAAGCTAATTGAATCAAATGAAAGTCAAACACATTCAGACAAAGCTAATTCAATCAAATGAAAGTCAAACACATTCAAACAAAGCTATTTGAAGAAAATGTAAGTCAAATACATTCTACAAAGCAAATTGAATCAAATGAAAGTCGAACACAGTCAAACAAAGTTATTTGATTCAAATGAAAGTTAAATACATTCTACAAAGCTAATTGAATCAAATGAAAGTCAAACACATTCTACAAAGCTAATTGAATCAAATGAAAGTCAAACACATTCAGACAAAGCTAATTGAATCAAATGAAAGTCAAACACATTCAAACAAAGATTTCGAATCAAATGAAAATCAAATACATTCTACAAAGCTAATTTAATCAATTGAAATTCAAACACATTCAAACAAAGCTATTTGAATCAGATGAAAGTCAAATGCATTCTACAAAGCTAATTGAATCAAATGAAAGTCAAACACATTCAAACAAAGCTAATTGAATCAAATGAAAGTCAAACACATTCAAACAAAGCTAATTGAATCAAATGAAAGTCAAACACATTCGAACAAAGCTATTTTAATTAAATGAATGTCAAATATATTCTACAAAGCTAATTGAATCAAATGAAAGTCAAACACATTCGAACAAAGCTATTTGAAGAAAATGAAAGTCAAATACATTCTACAAAGCAAATTGAAACAAATGAAAGTCAAACACAGTCAAACAAAGTTATTTGACTCAAATGACAGTCAAATACATTCTACAAAGCTAATTGAATCAAATGAAAGTCAAACACATTCAAACAAAGCTATTTGAATCAAATGAAAGTCAAATACGTTCTACAAAGCTAATTGTGTTAAATGAAAGTCAAACGCAATCAAATAAAGCTATTTGAGTCAAATAAAAGTCAAACACATTCAAACAAAGTTGTTTAAATTAAATGAAAGTCAAATGTATTCTACAAAGCTAATTGAATCAAATGAAAGTTAAAACGCATTCAAACAAAGCTATTTGAATCAAACGAGAGTCAAATACATTCTACAAATCCAATTGAATCAAATGAAAGTCAAACACATTCAAACAAAGCTAATCGAATCAAATGAGAGTCAAATATATTCAACAAAGCTAATTGAATCAAATGAAAGTCAAACACATTCAAACAAAGCTAATTGAATCAAATGAAAGTCAAGAACATTCAAACAAAGCTATTTTAATCAAATGAAAGTCAAATACATTGTACAAAGCTAATTGAATCAAATGAAAGTAAAACACATTCAAACAAAGCTATTTGATTCAAATGAAAGTCAAACACATTCAAATAAAGCTATTAGAATAAAATGAGAGTCAAATACATTAAAACAAAGCTAATTAAATCAAATAAAAGTCTAATACATTCTACAAAGCTAATTGAATTAAATTAAAGTCAAACACATTCAAACAATGCTAATTGAATCAAATGAAAGTCAAACACATTCAAACAAAGATTTTGAATCAAATGAAAGTCAAATACATTCTACAAAGCTAATTGAATCAAATGAAAGTCAAACACATTCAAATAAAGCTATTTGAATCAAATGAAAGTCAAATACATTCTACAAAGCTAATTGAATAAAATGAAAGTCAAACACATTCAAACAAAGCTAATTAAATCAAATAAAAGTAAAATACATTCTACAAAGCTAATTGAATCAAATGAAAGTCAAACACAATCAACCAAAGCCTTTTAAATCAAATGAAAGTCAAACACATTCAAAAAAGCTTTTTAATTTAAATGAAAGTCAAACACATTCAAAAAAAGATATCTAAATCAAATGAAAGTGAAATGCATTCAAAGCAAATTGATCTAAATGAAATTCAAACACATTCAAACTAAGCTATTTAAATCAAATGACAGTCAAACACATTCTACAAAGCTAATTGAATCAATTGAAAGTCAAACACATTCAAACAAAGCTATTTGAATCAAATGAAAGTCAAATACATTCTACAAAGCTAATTGAATCAAATGAAAGTAAAACACATTCAAACAAAGCTAATTGAATCAAATGAAAGTCAAACACATTCAAACAAAGCTATTTAAATAAAATGAATGTCAAAATACATTCTACAAAGCTAATTGAATCAAATGAAAGTCAAACACATTCAAACAAAGCTATTTAAAGAAAATGAAAGTCAAATACATTCTACAAAGCAAATTGAATCAAATGAAAGTCAAACACAGTCAAACAAAGTTATTTGATTCAAATGAAAGTCAAATACATTCTACAAAGCTAATTGAATCAAATGAAAGTCAAACACATTCAAACAAAGCTAATTAAATCAAATAAAAGTCAAATACATTCTACAAAGCTAATTGAATCATATCAAAGTCAAATACATTCAAACAAAGCTAATTGAATCAAATGGAAGTCAAGTACATTCTACAAAGCTAATTGAATTAAATTAAAGTCAAACACATTCAAAATAAGCTAATTGAATTTAACGAAAGTCAAACACATTCAAACAAAGCTTTCGAATCAAGTGAAAGTCAAATACATTCTATAAAGCTAATTGAAACAAATGAAAGTCAAACACATTCAAACAAAGCTATTTGAATCAAATGAAAGTCAAATACATTCTACTAAGCTAATTGAATCAAATGAAAGTCAAACACATTCAAACAAAGCTATTTGAATCAAATGACAGTCAAATACATTCTACAAAGCTAATTGTATCAAATGAAAGTCAAAGACATTCAAACAAAGCTATTTGTATCAAATGAAAGTAAAATGCATTCTACAAAGCTAATTGAATCAAATGAAAGTGAAACACATTCAAACAAAGCTAATTAAATCAAATAAAAGTCAAATACATTCTACAAAGCTAATTGAATCAAATGAAAGTCAAACACATTCAAACAAAGCAAATTGAATCAACTGAAAGTTAAATACATTCAACGAAGCAAATTGAATCAAATGAAAGTCAAACACATTCAACTAAAGCTAATTGAATCAAATGAAAGTCAAACATATTCAAACAAAGCTATTTTAATCAAATGAATGTCAAATACGTTCAACAAAGCTAATTGTATCAAACGAAAGTCAAACACATTCAAATAAAGCTATTTGAATCAAATGAAAGTCAAACGCGTTCAAACAAAGTTATTTAAATCAAATGAAAGTGAAATGCATTCTACAAAGCTAATTGAATCAAATGAAAGTTAAACGCATTCAAACAAAGCTATTTGAATCAAATGAGAGTCAAATACATTCTACAAAGCTAATTGAATCAAATGAAAGTCAAACATATTCAATCAAAGCTAATTGAATCAAATAAAAGTCAAACACATTCAAACAAAGCTAATTGAATCAAATGAAAGTCAAGCACATTCAAACAAAGCTATTTTAATCAAATGAAAGTCAAATACATTCTACAAAGCTAATTGAATCAAATGAAAGTCAAACACATTCAAACAAAGCTATTTGAATCAAATGAAAGTCAAACACATTCAAACAATGCTATTTGAATCAAATGAGGGTCAAATACATTCAAACAACGCTAATTAAATCAAATAAAAGTCTAATACATTCTACAAAGCTAATTGAATTAAATTAAAGTCAAACACATTCAAACAAAGCTAATTGAATCAAATGAAAGTCAAACACATTCAAACAAAGCTATTTGAATCAAATGAAAGTCAAATACATTCTACTAAGCAAATTGAATCAAATGAAAGTCAAACACATTCAAACAAAGCTATTTGAATCAAATGACAGTCAAATACATTCTACAAAGCTAATTGTATCAAATGAAAGTCAAACACATTCAAACAAAGCTATTTGTATCAAATGAAAGTGAAATGCATTCTACAAAGCTAATTGAATCAAATGAAAGTGAAACACATTCAAACAAAGCTAATTAAATCAAATAAAAGTAAAATACATTCTACAAATCTAATTGAATCAAATGAAAGTCAAACACATTCAAACAAAGCAAATTGAATCAACTGAAAGTCAAATACATTCAACAAAGCAAATTGAATCAAATGAAAGTTCAACACATTCAACAAAAGCTAATTGAATCAAATGAAAGTCAAACATATTCAAACAAAGCTATTTTAATCAAATGAATGTCAAATACGTTCTACAAAGCAAATTGATCTAAATGAAATTCAAACACATTCTACAAAGCTAATTGAATCAATTGAAAGTCAAACACATTCAAACAAAGCTATTTGAATCAAATGAAAGTCAAATACATTCAAACAAAGCTATTTAGATTAAATGAATGTCAAATACATTCTACAAAGCTAATTGAATCAAATGAAAGTCAAACACATTCAAACAAAGCTAATTGAATCAAATGAAAGTCAAACACATTCAAACAAAGCTATTTTAATTAAATGAATGTGAAATACATTCTACAAAGTTAATTGAATCAAATGAAAGTCAAACACATTCAAACAAAGCTATTTGAAGAAAATGATAGTCAAATACATTCTACAAAGCAAATTGAATCAAATGAAAGCCAAACACATTCAAACAAAGCTAATTGAATCAAATGAAAGTCAAGAACATTCAAACAAAGCTATTTTAATCAAATGAAAGTCAAATACATTGTACAAAGCTAATTGAATCAAATGAAAGTAAAACA
Organism: Chenopodium quinoa; assembly: GCF_001683475.1. Lineage (NCBI taxonomy): Eukaryota > Viridiplantae > Streptophyta > Magnoliopsida > Caryophyllales > Amaranthaceae > Chenopodium > Chenopodium quinoa. Next base: position 92,875 of record NW_018743865.1, on the reverse strand, counting down.
CATTCAAACAAAGCTATTTGATTCAAATGAAAGTCAAACACATTCAAATAAAGCTATTAGAATAAAATGAGAGTCAAATACATTAAAACAAAGCTAATTAAATCAAATAAAAGTCTAATACATTCTACAAAGCTAATTGAATTAAATTAAAGTCAAACACATTCAAACAATGCTAATTGAATCAAATGAAAGTCAAACACATTCAAACAAAGATTTTGAATCAAATGAAAGTCAAATACATTCTACAAAGCTAATTGAATCAAATGAAAGTCAAACACATTCAAATAAAGCTATTTGAATCAAATGAAAGTCAAATACATTCTACAAAGCTAACTGAATAAAATGAAAGTCAAACACATTCAAACAAAGCTAATTAAATCAAATAAAAGTAAAATACATTCTACAAAGCTAATTGAATCAAATGAAAGTCAAACACAATCAACCAAAGCCTTTTAAATCAAATGAAAGTCAAACACATTCAAAAAAGCTTTTTAATTTAAATGAAAGTCAAACACATTCAAAAAAAGATATCTAAATCAAATGAAAGTGAAATGCATTCAAAGCAAATTGATCTAAATGAAATTCAAACACATTCAAACTAAGCTATTTAAATCAAATGACAGTCAAACACATTCTACAAAGCTAATTGAATCAATTGAAAGTCAAACACATTCAAACAAAGCTATTTGAATCAAATGAAAGTCAAATACATTCTACAAAGCTAATTGAATCAAATGAAAGTAAAACACATTCAAACAAAGCTAATTGAATCAAATGAAAGTCAAACACATTCAAACAAAGCTATTTAAATAAAATGAATGTCAAATACATTCTACAAAGCTAATTGAATCAAATGAAAGTCAAACACATTCAAACAAAGCTATTTAAAGAAAATGAAAGTCAAATACATTCTACAAAGCAAATTGAATCAAATGAAAGTCAAACACAGTCAAACAAAGTTATTTGATTCAAATGAAAGTCAAATACATTCTACAAAGCTAATTGAATCAAATGAAAGTCAAACACATTCAAACAAAGCTAATTAAATCAAATAAAAGTCAAATACATTCTACAAAGCTAATTGAATCATATCAAAGTCAAATACATTCAAACAAAGCTAATTGAATCAAATGGAAGTCAAGTACATTCTACAAAGCTAATTGAATTAAATTAAAGTCAAACACATTCAAAATAAGCTAATTGAATTTAACGAAAGTCAAACACATTCAAACAAAGCTTTCGAATCAAGTGAAAGTCAAATACATTCTATAAAGCTAATTGAAACAAATGAAAGTCAAACACATTCAAACAAAGCTATTTGAATCAAATGAAAGTCAAATACATTCTACTAAGCTAATTGAATCAAATGAAAGTCAAACACATTCAAACAAAGCTATTTGAATCAAATGACAGTCAAATACATTCTACAAAGCTAATTGTATCAAATGAAAGTCAAAGACATTCAAACAAAGCTATTTGTATCAAATGAAAGTAAAATGCATTCTACAAAGCTAATTGAATCAAATGAAAGTGAAACACATTCAAACAAAGCTAATTAAATCAAATAAAAGTCAAATACATTCTACAAAGCTAATTGAATCAAATGAAAGTCAAACACATTCAAACAAAGCAAATTGAATCAACTGAAAGTTAAATACATTCAACGAAGCAAATTGAATCAAATGAAAGTCAAACACATTCAACTAAAGCTAATTGAATCAAATGAAAGTCAAACATATTCAAACAAAGCTATTTTAATCAAATGAATGTCAAATACGTTCAACAAAGCTAATTGTATCAAACGAAAGTCAAACACATTCAAATAAAGCTATTTGAATCAAATGAAAGTCAAACGCGTTCAAACAAAGTTATTTAAATCAAATGAAAGTGAAATGCATTCTACAAAGCTAATTGAATCAAATGAAAGTTAAACGCATTCAAACAAAGCTATTTGAATCAAATGAGAGTCAAATACATTCTACAAAGCTAATTGAATCAAATGAAAGTCAAACATATTCAATCAAAGCTAATTGAATCAAATAAAAGTCAAACACATTCAAACAAAGCTAATTGAATCAAATGAAAGTCAAGCACATTCAAACAAAGCTATTTTAATCAAATGAAAGTCAAATACATTCTACAAAGCTAATTGAATCAAATGAAAGTCAAACACATTCAAACAAAGCTATTTGAATCAAATGAAAGTCAAACACATTCAAACAATGCTATTTGAATCAAATGAGGGTCAAATACATTCAAACAACGCTAATTAAATCAAATAAAAGTCTAATACATTCTACAAAGCTAATTGAATTAAATTAAAGTCAAACACATTCAAACAAAGCTAATTGAATCAAATGAAAGTCAAACACATTCAAACAAAGCTATTTGAATCAAATGAAAGTCAAATACATTCTACTAAGCTAATTGAATCAAATGAAAGTCAAACACATTCAAACAAAGCTATTTGAATCAAATGACAGTCAAATACATTCTACAAAGCTAATTGTATCAAATGAAAGTCAAACACATTCAAACAAAGCTATTTGTATCAAATGAAAGTGAAATGCATTCTACAAAGCTAATTGAATCAAATGAAAGTGAAACACATTCAAACAAAGCTAATTAAATCAAATAAAAGTAAAATACATTCTACAAATCTAATTGAATCAAATGAAAGTCAAACACATTCAAACAAAGCAAATTGAATCAACTGAAAGTCAAATACATTCAACAAAGCAAATTGAATCAAATGAAAGTTCAACACATTCAACAAAAGCTAATTGAATCAAATGAAAGTCAAACATATTCAAACAAAGCTATTTTAATCAAATGAATGTCAAATACGTTCTACAAAGCAAATTGATCTAAATGAAATTCAAACACATTCTACAAAGCTAATTGAATCAATTGAAAGTCAAACACATTCAAACAAAGCTATTTGAATCAAATGAAAGTCAAATACATTCAAACAAAGCTATTTAGATTAAATGAATGTCAAATACATTCTACAAAGCTAATTGAATCAAATGAAAGTTAAACACATTCAAACAAAGCTAATTGAATCAAATGAAAGTCAAACACATTCAAACAAAGCTATTTTAATTAAATGAATGTGAAATACATTCTACAAAGTTAATTGAATCAAATGAAAGTCAAACACATTCAAACAAAGCTATTTGAAGAAAATGATAGTCAAATACATTCTACAAAGCAAATTGAATCAAATGAAAGCCAAACACAGTCAAACAAAGTTATTTGATTCAAATGAAAGTCAAATACACTCTACAAAGCTAATTGAATCAAATGTAAGTCAAACACATTCAAACAAAGCTAATTGAATCAAATGGAAGTCAAATACATTCTACAATGCTAATTGAATTAAATTAAAGTCAAACACATTCAAAATAAGCTAATTGAATTTAATGAAAGTTAAACACATTCAAACAAAGCTTTCGAATCAAGTGAAAGTCAAATACATTCTTCAAAGCTAATTGAATCAAATGAAAGTCAAACACATTCAAACAAAGCTATTTGAATGAAATGAAAGTCAAATACATTCTACTAAGCTAATTGAATCAAATGAAAGTCAAACACATTCAAACAAAGCTATTTGAATCAAATGACAGTCAAATACGTTCTACAAAGCTAATTGTATCAAATGAAAGTCAAACACATTCAAACAAAGCTATTTGAATAAAATGAAAGTGAAATGCATTCTACAAAGCTAATTGAATCAAATGAAACTGAAACACATTCAAACAAAGCTAATTGAATTAACTAAAAGTCAAATACATTCAACAAAGCGAATTGAATCAAATGAAAGTCAAACACATTCAAACAAAGCTAATTAAATCAAATGAAAGTCAAACACATTTAAATAAAGCTATTTGAATCAAAGGAGAGTCAAATATATTCAAACAAAGCTAATAAATCAAATAAAAGTAAAATACATTCTACAAAGCTAATTGAATCAAATGAAAGTCAAACACATTCAAACAAAGCCTTTTAAATCAAATGAAAGTCAAACACATTCAAAAAAAGCTTTTTAATTTAAATGAAAGTCAAACACATTCAAACAAAGCTATATAAATCAAATGAAAGTGAAATGCATTCTACAAAGCAAATTGATCTAAATGAAATTCAAACACATTCAAACAAAGATATTTGAAACAAATGATAGTCAAACACATTCAATCAAAGCTAATTGAATCAAATGAAAGTCAAATGCATTCAACAAAGCTAATTGAATCAAATAAAAGTCAAACACATTCAAACAAAGCTAATTGAATCAAATGAAAGTCAAGCACATTCAAACAAAGCTATTTTAATCAAATGAAAGTCAAATACATTCTACAAAGCTAATTGAATCAAATGAAAGTCAAACACATTCAAACAAAGCTATTTGAATCAAATGAAAGTCAAACACATTCAAACAATGCTATTTGAATCAAATGAAAGTCAAATACATTCTACTAAGCTAATTGAATCAAATGAAAGTCAAACACATTCAAAAAAAGCTATTTGAATCAAATGACAGTCAAATACATTCTACAAAGCTAATTGTATCAAATGAAAGTCAAACACATTCAAACAAAGCTATTTGTATCAAATGAAAGTGAAATGCATTCTACAAAGCTAATTGAATCAAATGAAAGTGAAACACATTCAAACAAAGCTAATTAAATCAAATAACAGTCAAATACATTCTGCAAAGCTAATTGAATCAAATGAAAGTCAAACACATTCAAACAAAGCTAATTGAATTAACTAAAAGTCAAATACATTCAACAAAGCGAATTGAAGCAAATGAAAGTCAAACACATTCAAACAAAGCTAATTAAATCAAATGAAAGTCAAACACATTTAAATAAAGCTATTTGAATCAAAGGAGAGTCAAATATATTCAAACAAAGCTAATAAATCAAATAAAAGTAAAATACATTCTACAAAGCTAATTGAATCAAATGAAAGTCAAACACATTCAAACAAAGCCTTTTAAATCAAATGAAAGTCAAACACATTCAAAAAAAGCTTTTTAATTTAAATGAAAGTCAAACACATTCAAACAAAGCTAATTGAATCAAATGACAGTCAAACACATTTTACAAAGCTAATTGAATCAATTGAAAGTCAAACACATTCAAACAAAGCTATTTGAATCAACTGAAAGTCAAATACATTCAAACAAAGCTATTTTAATTAAATGAATGTCAAATACATTCTACATAGCTAATTGAATCAAATGAAAGTCAAACACATTCAATCAAAGCTAATTGATTCAAATGAAAGTCAAGCACATTCAAACAAAGCTAATTGAATCAAATGAAAGTCAAACACATTCAAACAAAGCTATTTTAATTAAATGAATGTCAAATACATTCTACAAAGTTAATTGAATCAAATGAAAGTCAAACACATTCAAACAAAGCTATTTGAAGAAAATGAAAGTCAAATACATTCTACAAAGCAAATTGAATCAAATGAAAGTCAAACACAGTCAAACAAAGTTATTTGATTCAAATGAAAGTCAAATACACTCTACAAAGCTAATTGAATCAAATGTAAGTCAAACACATTCAAACAAAGCTAATTGAATCAAATGGAAGTCAAATACATTCTACAATGCTAATTGAATTAAATTAAAGTCAAACACATTCAAAATAAGCTAATTGAATTTAATGAAAGTTAAACACATTCAAACAAAGCTTTCGAATCAAGTGAAAGTCAAATACATTCTTCAAAGCTAATTGAATCAAATGAAAGTCAAACACATTCAAACAAAGCTATTTGAATGAAATGAAAGTCAAATACATTCTACTAAGCTAATTGAATCAAATGAAAGTCAAACACATTCAAACAAAGCTATTTGAATCAAATGACAGTCAAATACGTTCTACAAAGCTAATTGTATCAAATGAAAGTCAAACACTTTCAAACAAAGCTATTTGAATAAAATGAAAGTGAAATGCATTCTACAAAGCTAATTGAATCAAATGAAAGTAAAACACATTCAAACAAAGCTAATTGAATTAACTAAAAGTCAAATACATTCAACAAAGCGAATTGAATCAAATGAAAGTCAAACACATTCAAACAAAGCTAATTAAATCAAATGAAAGTCAAACACATTTAAATAAAGCTATTTGAATCAAAGGAGAGTCAAATATATTCAAACAAAGCTAATAAATCAAATAAAAGTAAAATACATTCTACAAAGCTAATTGAATCAAATGAAAGTCAAACACATTCAAACAAAGCCTTTTAAATCAAATGAAAGTCAAACACATTCAAAAAAAGCTTTTTAATTTAAATGAAAGTCAAACACATTCAAACAAAGCTATATAAATCAAATGAAAGTGAAATGCATTCTACAAAGCAAATTGATCTAAATGAAATTCGAACACATTCAAACAAAGCTATTTGAATCAAATGATAGTCAAACACATTCAATCAAAGCTAATTGAATCAAATGAAAGTCAAATGCATTCAACAAAGCTAATTGAATCAAATAAAAGTCAAACACATTCAAACAAAGCTAATTGAATCAAATGAAAGTCAAGCACATTCAAACAAAGCTATTTTAATCAAATGAAAGTCAAATACATTCTACAAAGCTAATTGAATCAAATGAAAGTCAAACACATTCAAACAAAGCTATTTGAATCAAATGAAAGTCAAACACATTCAAACAATGCTATTTGAATCAAATGAAAGTCAAATACATTCTACTAAGCTAATTGAATCAAATGAAAGTCAAACACATTCAAAAAAAGCTATTTGAATCAAATGATAGTCAAATACATTCTACAAAGCTAATTGTATCAAATGAAAGTCAAACACATTCAAACAAAGCTATTTGTATCAAATGAAAGTGAAATGCATTCTACAAAGCTAATTGAATCAAATGAAAGTGAAACACATTCAAACAAAGCTAATTAAATCAAATAAAAGTCAAATACATTCTACAAAGCTAATTGAATCAAATGAAAGTCAAACACATTCAAACAAAGCTAATTGAATTAACTAAAAGTCAAATACATTCAACAAAGCGAATTGAAGCAAATGAAAGTCAAACACATTCTAACAAAGCTAATTAAATCAAATGAAAGTCAAACACATTTAAATAAAGCTATTTGAATCAAAGGAGAGTCAAATATATTCAAACAAAGCTAATAAATCAAATAAAAGTAAAATACATTCTACAAAGCTAATTGAATCAAATGAAAGTCAAACACATTCAAACAAAGCCTTTTAAATCAAATGAAAGTCAAACACATTCAAAAAAAGCTTTTTAATTTAAATGAAAGTCAAACACATTCAAACAAAGCTAATTGAATCAAATGACAGTCAAACACATTTTACAAAGCTAATTGAATCAATTGAAAGTCAAACACATTCAAACAAAGCTATTTGAATCAACTGAAAGTCAAATACATTCAAACAAAGCTATTTTAATTAAATGAATGTCAAATACATTCTACAAAGCTAATTGAATCAAATGAAAGTCAAACACATTCAATCAAAGCTAATTGAATCAAATGAAAGTCAAGCACATTCAAACAAAGCTAATTGAATCAAATGAAAGTCAAACACATTCAAACAAAGCTATTTTAATTAAATGAATGTCAAATACATTCTACAAAGTTAATTGAATCAAATGAAAGTCAAACACATTCGAAAAAGCTATTTGAAGAAAATGAAAGTCAAATACATTCTACAAAGCAAATTGAATCAAATGAAAGTCAAACACAGTCAAACAAAGTTATTTGATTCAAATGAAAGTCAAATACACTCTACAAAGCTAATTGAATCAAATGTAAGTCAAACACATTCAAACAAAGCTAATTGAATCAAATGGAAGTCAAATACATTCTACAATGTTAATTGAATTAAATTAAAGTCAAACACATTCAAAATAAGCTAATTGAATTTAATGAAAGTTAAACACATTCAAACAAAGCTTTCGAATCAAGTGAAAGTCAAATACATTCTTCAAAGCTAATTGAATCAAATGAAAGTCAAACACATTCAAACAAAGCTATTTGAATGAAATGAAAGTCAAATACATTCTACTAAGCTAATTGAATCAAATGAAAGTCAAACACATTCAAACAAAGCTATTTGAATCAAATGACAGTCAAATACGTTCTACAAAGCTAATTGTATCAAATGAAAGTCAAACACATTCAAACAAAGCTATTTGAGTAAAATGAAAGTGAAATGCATTCTACAAAGCTAATTGAATCAAATGAAAGTGAAACACATTCAAACAAAGCTAATTGAATTAACTAAAAGTCAAATACATTCAACAAAGCGAATTGAATCAAATGAAAGTCAAACACATTCAAACAAAGCTAATTAAATCAAATGAAAGTCAAACACATTTAAATAAAGCTATTTGAATCAAAGGAGAGTCAAATATATTCAAACAAAGCTAATAAATCAAATAAAAGTAAAATACATTCTACAAAGCTAATTGAATCAAATGAAAGTCAAACACATTCAAACAAAGCCTTTTAAATCAAATGAAAGTCAAACACATTCAAAAAAAGCTTTTTAATTTAAATGAAAGTCAAACACATTCAAACAAAGCTATATAAATCAAATGAAAGTGAAATGCATTCTACAAAGCAAATTGATCTAAATGAAATTCGAACACATTCAAACAAAGCTATTTGAATCAAATGATAGTCAAACACATTCAATCAAAGCTAATTGAATCAAATGAAAGTCAAATGCATTCAACAAAGCTAATTGAATCAAATAAAAGTCAAACACATTCAAACAAAGCTAATTGAATCAAATGAAAGTCAAGCACATTCAAACAAAGCTATTTTAATCAAATGAAAGTCAAATACATTCTACAAAGCTAATTGAATCAAATGAAAGTCAAACACATTCAAACAAAGCTATTTGAATCAAATGAAAGTCAAACACATTCAAACAATGCTATTTGAATCAAATGAAAGTCAAATACATTCTACTAAGCTAATTGAATCAAATGAAAGTCAAACACATTCAAAAAAAGCTATTTGAATCAAATGACAGTCAAATACATTCTACAAAGCTAATTGTATCAAATGAAAGTCAAACACATTCAAACAAAGCTATTTGTATCAAATGAAAGTGAAATGCATTCTACAAAGCTAATTGAATCAAATGAAAGTGAAACACATTCAAACAAAGCTAATTAAATCAAATAAAAGTCAAATACATTCTACAAAGCTAATTGAATCAAATGAAAGTCAAACACATTCAAACAAAGCTAATTGAATTAACTAAAAGTCAAATACATTCAACAAAGCGAATTGAAGCAAATGAAAGTCAAACACATTCTAACAAAGCTAATTAAATCAAATGAAAGTCAAACACATTTAAATAAAGCTATTTGAATCAAAGGAGAGTCAAATATATTCAAACAAAGCTAATAAATCAAATAAAAGTAAAATACATTCTACAAAGCTAATTGAATCAAATGAAAGTCAAACACATTCAAACAAAGCCTTTTAAATCAAATGAAAGTCAAACACATTCAAAAAAAGCTTTTTAATTTAAATGAAAGTCAAACACATTCAAACAAAGCTATTTGAATCAACTGAAAGTCAAATACATTCAAACAAAGCTATTTTAATTAAATGAATGTCAAATACATTCTACAAAGCTAATTGAATCAAATGAAAGTCAAACACATTCAATTAAAGCTAATTGAATCAAATGAAAGTCAAGCACATTCAAACAAAGCTAATTGAATCAAATGAAAGTCAAACACATTCAAACAAAGCTATTTTAATTAAATGAATGTCAAATACATTCTACAAAGTTAATTGAATCAAATGAAAGTCAAACACATTCGAAAAAGCTATTTGAAGAAAATGAAAGTCAAATACATTCTACAAAGCAAATTGAATCAAATGAAAGTCAAACACAGTCAAACAAAGTTATTTGATTCAAATGAAAGTCAAATACACTCTACAAAGCTAATTGAATCAAATGTAAGTCAAACACATTCAAACAAAGCTAATTGAATCAAATGGAAGTCAAATACATTCTACAATGTTAATTGAATTAAATTAAAGTCAAACACATTCAAAATAAGCTAATTGAATTTAATGAAAGTTAAACACATTCAAACAAAGCTTTCGAATCAAGTGAAAGTCAAATACATTCTTCAAAGCTAATTGAATCAAATGAAAGTCAAACACATTCAAACAAAGCTATTTGAATGAAATGAAAGTCAAATACATTCTACTAAGCTAATTGAATCAAATGAAAGTCAAACACATTCAAACAAAGCTATTTGAATCAAATGACAGTCAAATACGTTCTACAAAGCTAATTGTATCAAATGAAAGTCAAACACATTCAAACAAAGCTATTTGAATAAAATGAAAGTGAAATGCATTCTACAAAGCTAATTGAATCAAATGAAAGTGAAACACATTCAAACAAAGCTAATTGAATTAACTAAAAGTCAAATACATTCAACAAAGCGAATTGAATCAAATGAAAGTCAAACACATTCAAACAAAGCTAATTAAATCAAATGAAAGTCAAACACATTTAAATAAAGCTATTTGAATCAAAGGAGAGTCAAATATATTCAAACAAAGCTAATAAATCAAATAAAAGTAAAATACATTCTACAAAGCTAATTGAATCAAATGAAAGTCAAACACATTCAAACAAAGCCTTTTAAATCAAATGAAAGTCAAACACATTCAAAAAAAGCTTTTTAATTTAAATGAAAGTCAAACACATTCAAACAAAGCTATATAAATCAAATGAAAGTGAAATGCATTCTACAAAGCAAATTGATCTAAATGAAATTCGAACACATTCAAACAAAGCTATTTGAATCAAATGATAGTCAAACACATTCAATCAAAGCTAATTGAATCAAATGAAAGTCAAATGCATTCAACAAAGCTAATTGAATCAAATAAAAGTCAAACACATTCAAACAAAGCTAATTGAATCAAATGAAAGTCAAGCACATTCAAACAAAGCTATTTTAATCAAATGAAAGTCAAATACATTCTACAAAGCTAATTGAATCAAATGAAAGTCAAACACATTCAAACAAAGCTATTTGAATCAAATGAAAGTCAAACACATTCAAACAATGCTATTTGAATCAAATGAAAGTCAAATACATTCTACTAAGCTAATTGAATCAAATGAAAGTCAAACACATTCAAAAAAAGCTATTTGAATCAAATGACAGTCAAATACATTCTACAAAGCTAATTGTATCAAATGAAAGTCAAACACATTCAAACAAAGCTAATTGAATTAACTAAAAGTCAAATACATTCAACAAAGCGAATTGAAGCAAATGAAAGTCAAACACATTCTAACAAAGCTAATTAAATCAAATGAAAGTCAAACACATTTAAATAAAGCTATTTGAATCAAAGGAGAGTCAAATATATTCAAACAAAGCTAATAAATCAAATAAAAGTAAAATACATTCTACAAAGCTAATTGAATCAAATGAAAGTCAAACACATTCAAACAAAGCCTTTTAAATCAAATAAAAGTCAAACACATTCAAAAAAAGCTTTTTAATTTAAATGAAAGTCAAACACATTCAAACAAAGCTAATTGAATCAAATGACAGTCAAACACATTTTACAAAGCTAATTGAATCAATTGAAAGTCAAACACATTCAAACAAAGCTATTTGAATCAACTGAAAGTCAAATACATTCAAACAAAGCTATTTTAATTAAATGAATGTCAAATACATTCTACAAAGCTAATTGAATCAAATGAAAGTCAAACACATTCAATCAAAGCTAATTGAATCAAATGAAAGTCAAGCACATTCAAACAAAGCTAATTGAATCAAATGAAAGTCAAACACATTCAAACAAAGCTATTTTAATTAAATGAATGTCAAATACATTCTACAAAGTTAATTGAATCAAATGAAAGTCAAACACATTCGAAAAAGCTATTTGAAGAAAATGAAAGTCAAATACATTCTACAAAGCAAATTGAATCAAATGAAAGTCAAACACAGTCAAACAAAGTTATTTGATTCAAATGAAAGTCAAATACACTCTACAAAGCTAATTGAATCAAATGTAAGTCAAACACATTCAAACAAAGCTAATTGAATCAAATGGAAGTCAAATACATTCTACAATGCTAATTGAATTAAATTAAAGTCAAACACATTCAAAATAAGCTAATTGAATTTAATGAAAGTTAAACACATTCAAACAAAGCTTTCGAATCAAGTGAAAGTCAAATACATTCTTCAAAGCTAATTGAATCAAATGAAAGTCAAACACATTCAAACAAAGCTATTTGAATGAAATGAAAGTCAAATACATTCTACTAAGCTAATTGAATCAAATGAAAGTCAAACACATTCAAACAAAGCTATTTGAATCAAATGACAGTCAAATACGTTCTACAAAGCTAATTGTATCAAATGAAAGTCAAACACATTCAAACAAAGCTATTTGAATAAAATGAAAGTGAAATGCATTCTACAAAGCTAATTGAATCAAATGAAAGTGAAACACATTCAAACAAAGCTAATTGAATTAACTAAAAGTCAAATACATTCAACAAAGCGAATTGAATCAAATGAAAGTCAAACACATTCAAACAAAGCTAATTAAATCAAATGAAAGTCAAACACATTTAAATAAAGCTATTTGAATCAAAGGAGAGTCAAATATATTCAAACAAAGCTAATAAATCAAATAAAAGTAAAATACATTCTACAAAGCTAATTGAATCAAATGAAAGTCAAACACATTCAAACAAAGCCTTTTAAATCAAATGAAAGTCAAACACATTCAAAAAAAGCTTTTTAATTTAAATGAAAGTCAAACACATTCAAACAAAGCTATATAAATCAAATGAAAGTGAAATGCATTCTACAAAGCAAATTGATCTAAATGAAATTCGAACACATTCAAACAAAGCTATTTGAAACAAATGATAGTCAAACACATTCAATCAAAGCTAATTGAATCAAATGAAAGTCAAATGCATTCAACAAAGCTAATTGAATCAAATAAAAGTCAAACACATTCAAACAAAGCTAATTGAATCAAATGAAAGTCAAGCACATTCAAACAAAGCTATTTTAATCAAATGAAAGTCAAATACATTCTACAAAGCTAATTGAATCAAATGAAAGTCAAACACATTCAAACAAAGCTATTTGAATCAAATGAAAGTCAAACACATTCAAACAATGCTATTTGAATCAAATGAAAGTCAAATACATTCTACTAAGCTAATTGAATCAAATGAAAGTCAAACACATTCAAAAAAAGCTATTTGAATCAAATGACAGTCAAATACATTCTACAAAGCTAATTGTATCAAATGAAAGTCAAACACATTCAAACAAAGCTATTTGTATCAAATGAAAGTGAAATGCATTCTACAAAGCTAATTGAATCAAATGAAAGTGAAACACATTCAAACAAAGCTAATTAAATCAAATAAAAGTCAAATACATTCTACAAAGCTAATTGAATCAAATGAAAGTCAAACACATTCAAACAAAGCTAATTGAATTAACTAAAAGTCAAATACATTCAACAAAGCGAATTGAAGCAAATGTAAGTCAAACACATTCAAACAAAGCTAATTAAATCAAATGAAAGTCAAACACATTTAAATAAAGCTATTTGAATCAAAGGAGAGTCAAATATATTCAAACAAAGCTAATAAATCAAATAAAAGTAAAATACATTCTACAAAGCTAATTGAATCAAATGAAAGTCAAACACATTCAAACAAAGCCTTTTAAATCAAATGAAAGTCAAACACATTCAAAAAAAGCTTTTTAATTTAAATGAAAGTCAAACACATTCAAACAAAGCTATATAAATCAAATGAAAGTGAAATGCATTCTACAAAGCAAATTGATCTAAATGAAATTCAAACACATTCAAACAAAGCTATTTGAAACAAATGATAGTCAAACACATTCAATCAAAGCTAATTGAATCAAATGAAAGTCAAATGCATTCAACAAAGCTAATTGAATCAAATAAAAGTCAAACACATTCAAACAAAGCTAATTGAATCAAATGAAAGTCAAGCACATTCAAACAAAGCTATTTTAATAAAATGAAAGTCAAACACATTCTACGAAGCAAATTGATCTAAATGAAATTCAAACACATTCAAACAAAGCTAATTGAATCAAATGACAGTCAAACACATTCTACGAAGCTAATTGAATCAATTAAAAGTCAAACACATTCAAACAAAGCTATTTGATTAAAATGAAAGTCAAATACATTCTAAAAAGCTAATTGAATCAAATGAAAGTCAAACACATTCAAACAAAGCTAATTGAATCAAATGAAAGTCAAACACATTCAAACAAAGCTATTTTAATTAAATGAATGTCAAATACCTTCTACAAAGGTAATTGAATCAAATGAAAGTCAAACACATTCAAACAAAGCTATTTGAAGAAAATGAAAGTCAAATACATTCTACAAAGCAAATTGAATCAAATGGAAGTCAAACACAGTCAAACAAAGTTATTTGATTCAAATGAAAGTGATATACATTCTACAAAGCTAATTGAATCAAATGAAAGTCAAACACATTCAAACAAAGCTAATTGAATCAAATGGAAGTCAAATACATTCTATAATGCTAATTGAATCAAATTAAAGTCAAACACATTCAAAATAAGCTAATTGAATTTAATGAAAGTCAAACACATTCAAACAAAGCTTTCGAATCAAGTGAAAGTCAAATACATTCTACAAAGCTAATTGAATCAAATGAAAGTCAAACACATTCAAACAAAGCTATTTGAATCAAATGAGAGTCAAATAAATTCAAACAAAGGTAATTAAATAAAATAAAGGTAAAATACATTCTACAAACCTAATTGAATCAAATGAAAGTCAAACACATTAAAAAAAAGTATTTTAAATCAAATGAAAGTTAAACACATTAAAAAAAAGCTTTTTAATTTAAATGAAAGTCAAACACATTCAAACAAAGCTATATAAATCAAATGAAAGTGAAATGTATTCTACAAAGCAAATTGAATTAAAAGAAATTCATACACATTCAAACAAAGCTATTTGAATCAAATGACAGTAAAATACATTCTACAAAGCTAATTGAATCAATTGAAAGTCAAACACATTCAAACAAAGCTATTTGAATCAAATGAAAGTCAAATACATTCTACAAAGCTAATTAAATCAAATGAAAGTCAAACGCATTCAAACAAAGCTAATTGAATCAAATGAAAGTCAAACACATTCAAACAAAGCTATTTGAAGAAAATGAAAGTCGAATACATTCTACAAAGCAAATTGAAACAAATGAAAGTCAAACACAGTCAAACAAAGTTATTTGACTTTAATGAAAGTCAAATACATTCTACAAAGCTAATTGAATCAAATGAAAGTCAAACACATTCAAACAAAGCTAATTGAATAAAATGAAAGTCAAACACATTCAAATAAAGCTACTTGAATCAAAGGAGAGTCAAATATATTCAAACAAAGCTAATTAAATTAAATAAAAGTAAAATACATTCTACAAAGCTAATTGAATAAAATTAAAGTCAAACACATTCAAACAAAGCCTTTTAAATCAAATGAAAGTCAAACACATTCAAAAAAAGCTTTTTAATTTAAATGAAAGCCAAACACATTCAAACAAAGCTATATAAATCAAATGAAAGTGAAATGCATTCAACAAAGCAAATTGATCTAAATGAAATTGAAACACATTCAAACAAAGCTATTTGAATCAAATGACAGTCAAACACATTCTACAAAGCTAATTGAATCAATTGAAAGTCAAACACATTCAAACAAAGCTAATTGAATCAAATGAAAGTCAAACACATTCAAACAAAGCTTTTTTAATTAAATGAATGTCAAATACATTCTACAAAGCTAATTGAATCAAATGAAAGTCAAACACATTCAAATAAAGCTATTTGATGAAAATGAAAGTCAAATACATTCTACAAAGCAAATTGAATCAAATGAAAGTCAAACACAGTCAAACAAAGTTATTTGATTCAAATAAAAGTCAAATACATTCTACAAAGCTAATTGAATCAAATGAAAGTCAAACACATTCAAACAAAGCTACTTGAATCAAATGGAAGTCAAATACATTCTACAATGCTAATTGAATTAAATTAAAGTCAAACACATTCAAAATAAGCTAATTGAATTTAATGAAAATCAAACACATTCAAACAAAGCTTTCGAATCAAGTGAAAGTCAAATACATTCTACAAAGCTAATTGAATCAAATGAAAGTCAAACACATTCAAACAAAGCTTTCGAATCAAGTGAAAGTCAAATACATTCTACAAAGCTAATTGAATCAAATGAAAGTCAAACACATTCAAACAAAGCTATTTGAATCAAATGAAAGTCAAATACATTCTACTAAGCTAATTGAATCAAATGAAAGTCAAACACATTCAAACAAAGCTATTTGAATCAAATGACAGTCAAATACGTTCTACAAAGCTAATTGTATCAAATGAAAGTCAAACACATTCAAACAAAGCTATTTGAATAAAATGAAAGTGAAATGCATTCTACAAAGCTAATTGAATCAAATGAAAGTGAAACACATTCAAACAAAGCTAATTGAATTAACTAAAAGTCAAATACATTCAACAAAGCGAATTGAATCAAATGAAAGTCAAACACATTCAAACAAAGCTAATTAAATCAAATGAAAGTCAAACACATTTAAATAAAGCTATTTGAATCAAAGGAGAGTCAAATATATTCAAACAAAGCTAATAAATCAAATAAAAGTAAAATACATTCTACAAAGCTAATTGAATCAAATGAAAGTCAAACACATTCAAACAAAGCCTTTTAAATCAAATGAAAGTCAAACACATTCAAAAAAAGCTTTTTAATTTAAATGAAAGTCAAACACATTCAAACAAAGCTATATAAATCAAATGAAAGTGAAATGCATTCTACAAAGCAAATTGATCTAAATGAAATTCGAACACATTCAAACAAAGCTATTTGAATCAAATGATAGTCAAACACATTCAATCAAAGCTAATTGAATCAAATGATAGTCAAACACATTCAAACAAAGCTATTTGAAGAAAATGAAAGTCGAATACATTATACAAAGCAAATTGAAACAAATGAAAGTCAAACACAGTCAAACAAAGTTATTTGACTTAAATGAAAGTCAAATACATTCTACAAAGCTAATTGAACCAAATGAAAGTCAAACACATTCAAACAAAGCTAATTGAATCAAATGAAAGTCAAACACATTCAAATAAAGGTATTTGAATCAAAGGAGAGTCAAATATATTCAAACAAAGCTAATTAAATCAAATTAAAGTAAAATACATTCTACAAAGCTAATTGAATCAAATTAAAGTCAAACACATTCAAACAAAGCCTTTTAAATCAAATGAAAGTCAAACACATTCAAAAAAAGCTTTTTAATTTAAGTGAAAGTCAAACACATTCAAACAAAGCTATATAAATCAAATGAAAGTGAAATGCATTCTACAAAGCAAATTGATCTAAATGAAATTTAAACACATTCAAACAAAGCTATTTGAATCAAATGACAGTCAAACACATTCTACAAAGCTAATTGAATCAATTGAAAGTCAAACACATTCAAACAAAGCTATTTGAATCAAATGAAAGTCAAATACATTCTAAAAAGCTAATTGAATCAAATGAAAGTCAAACACATTCAAACAAAGCTAATTGAATCAAATTAAAGTCAAACACATTCAAACAAAGCTATTTTAATTAAATGAATGTCAAATACATTCTACAAAGCTAATTGAATCAAATGAAAGTCAAACACATTCAAATAAAGATATTTGAAGAAAATGAAAGTCAAATACATTCTACAAAGCAAATTTAATCAAATGAAAGTCAAACACAGTCAAACAAAGTTATTTGATTCAAATGAAAGTCAAATACATTCTACAAAGCTAATTGAATCAAATGAAAGTCAAACACATTCAAACAAATCTAATTGAATCAAATGGAAGTCAAATACATTCTACTATGCTAATTGAATTAAATTAAAGTCAAACACATTCAAAATAAGCTAATTGAATTTAATGAAAATCAAACACATTCAAACAAAGCTTTCGAATCAAGTGAAAGTCAAATACATTCTACAAAGCTAATTGAATCAAATGAAAGTCAAACACATTCAAACAAAGCTATTTGAATCAAATGAAAGTCAAATACATTCTACTAAGCTAATTGAATCAAATGAAAGTCAAACACATTCAAACAAAGCTATTTGAATCAAATGACAGTCAAATACGTTCTACAAAGCTAATTGTATCAAATGAAAGTCAAACACATTCAAACAAAGCTATTTGAATAAAATGAAAGTGAAATGCATTCTACAGAGCTAATTGAATCAAATGAAAGTGAAACACATTCAAACAAAGCTAATTGAATTAACTGAAAGTCATATACATTCAACAAAGCGAATTGAATCAAATGAAAGTCAAACACATTCAAACAAAGCTAATTGAATCAAATGAAAGTCAAACACATTCAAATAAAGCTATTTGAATCAAAGGAGAGTCAAATATATTCAAACAAAGCTAATAAATCAAATAAAAGTAAAATACATTCTACAAAGCTAATTGAATCAAATGAAAGTCAAACACATTCAAACAAAGCCTTATAAATCAAATGAAAGTCAAACACATTCAAAAAAAGCTTTTTAATTTAAATGAAAGTCAAACACATTCAAACAAAGCTATATAAATCAAATGAAAGTGAAATGCATTCTACAAAGCAAATTGATCTAAATGAAATTCAAACACATTCAAACAAAGCTATTTGAAACAAATGACAGTCAAACACATTCTACAAAGCTAATTGAATCAATTGAAAGTCAAAGACATTCAAACAAAGCTATTTGAATCAAATGAAAGTCAAATACATTCTAAAAAGCTAATTGAATCAAATGAAAGTCAAACACATTCAAACAAAGCTAATTGAATCAAATGAAAGTCAAACACATTCAAACAAAGCTATTTTAATTAAATGAATGTCAAATATATTCTACAAAGCTAATTGAATCAAATGAAAGTCAAACACATTCAAACAAAGCTATTTGAAGAAAATGAAAGTCAAATACATTCTACAAGGCAAATTAAATCAAATGAAAGTCAAACACAGTCAAACAAAGTTATTTGATTCAAATGAAAGTGAAATACATTCTACAAAGCTAATTGAATCAAATGAAAGTCAAACACATTCAAACAAAGCTAATTGAATCAAATGGAAGTCAAATACATTCTACAAAGCAAATTGAATTAAATTAAAGTCAAACACAGTCAAACAAAGTTATTTGATTCAAATGAAAGTCAAATACATTCTACAAAGCTAATTGAATCATATGAAAGTCAAACACATTCAAACAAAGCTAATTGAATCAAATGGAAGTCAAAGACATTCTACAATGCTAATTGAATTAAATTAAAGTCAAACACATTCAAAATAAGCTAATTGAATTTAATGAAAGTCAAACACATTCAAACAAAGCTTTCGAATCAAGAGAAAGTCAAATACATTCTACAAAGCTAATTGAATCAAATGAAAGTCAAACACATTCAAACAAAGCTATTTGAATCAAATGAAAGTCAAATACATTCTACTAAGCTAATTGAATCAAATGAAAGTCAAACACATTCAAACAAAGCTATTTGAATAAAATGAAAGTCAAATACATTCTACAAGGAAAATTGAATCAAATGAAAGTCAAACACAGTCAAACAAAGTTATTTGATTCAAATGAAAGTGAAATACATTCTACAAAGCTAATTGAATCAAATGAAAGTCAAACACATTCAAACAAAGATAATTGAATCAAATGGAAGTCAAATACATTCTACAATGCTAATTGAATTAAATTAAAGTCAAACACATTCAAAATAAGCTAATTGAATTTAATGAAAGTCAAACACATTCAAACAAAGCTTTCGAATCAAGTGAAAGTCAAATACATTCTACAAAGCTAATTGAATCAAATGAAAGTCAAACACATTCAAACAAAGCTATTTGAATCAAATGAAAGTCAAATACATTTTACTAAGCTAATTGAATCAAATGAAAGTCAAACACATTCAAACAAAGCTATTTGAATAAAATGAAAGTCAAATACATTCAACAAAGCGAATTGAATCAAATGAAAAACAAACACATTCAAACAAAGCTAATTGAATCAAATGAAAGTCAAACACATTCAAATAAAGCTATTTGAATCAAAGGAGAGTCAAATATATTCAAACAAAGCTAATTAAATCAAATAAAAGTAAAATACATTCTACAAAGCTAATTGAAACAAATGAAAGTCAAACACATTCAAACAAAGCCTTTTAAATCAAATGAAAGTCAAACACATTCAAAAAAAGCTTTTTAATTTAAATGAAAGTAAGACACATTCAAACAAAGCTATATAAATCAAATGAAAGTGAAATGCATTCTACAAAGCAAATTGATCTAAATGAAATTCAAACACATTCAAACAAAGCTATTTGAATCAAATGACAGTCAAACACATTCTACGAAGCTAATTGAATCAATTGAAAGTCAAACACATTCAAACAAAGCTATTTGAATCAAATGAAAGTCAAATACATTCTAAAAAGCTAATTGAATCAAATGAAAGTCAAACACATTCAAACAAAGCTATTTGAATCAAATGAAAGTCAAACACATTCAAACAAAGCTATTTTAATTAAATGAATGTCAAATACATTCTTTAAAGCTAATTGAATCAGATGAAAGTCAAACACATTCAAACAAAGCTATTTGAAAAAAATGAAAGTCAAATACATTCTACAAAGCTAATTGAATCAAATGAAAGTCAAACACATTCAAACAAAGCTATTTGAATCAAATGAGAGTCAAATAAATTTAAACAAAGCTAATTAAATCAAATAAAAGTAAAATACATTCTACAAAGCTAATTGAATCAAATGAAAGTCGAACACATTTAAACAAAGCCTTTTAAATCTAATGAAAGTCAAACACATTCAAAAAAAGCTTTTTAATTTAAATGAAAGTCAAACACATTCAAACAAAGCTATATAAATCAAATGAAAGTGAAATGAATTCTACAAAGCAAATTGAATTAAATGAAATTCAAACACATTCAAACAAAGCTATTTGAATCAAATGACAGTCAAACACATTCTACAAAGCTAATTGAATCAATTTAAAGTCAAACACATTCAAACAAAGCTATTTGAATCAAATGAAAGTCAAACACATTCTACAAAGCTAATTGAATCAAATGAAAGTCAAACACATTCAAACAAAGTCCTTTAAATCAAATGAATGTCAAACACATTCAAAAGAAGCTTTTTTAATTTAAATGAAAGTCAAACACATTCAAACAAAGCTATATTAATCAAATCAAAGTGAAATGCATTCTACAAAGCAAATTGAATTAAATGAAATTCAAACACATTGAAACAAAGCTATTTGAATCAAATGACAGTAAAATACATTCTACAAAGCTAATTGAATCAATTGAAAGTCAAACACATTCAAACAAAGCTATTTGAATCAAATGCAAGTCAAATACATTCTACAAAGCAAATTGAATCAAATAAAAGTCAAACACAGTCAAACAAAGTTATTTGATTCAAACGAAAGTCAAATACATTCTACAAAGCTAATTGAATCATATGAAAGTCAAACACATTCAAAAAAAGCTAATTGAATCTAATGGAAGTCAAAGACATTCTACAATGCTAATTGAATTAAATTAAAGTCAAACACATTCAAAATAAGCTAATTGAATTTAATGAAAGTCAAACACACTCAAACAAAGCTTTCGAATCAAGTGAAAGTCAAATACATTCTACAAAGCTAATTGAATCAAATGAAAGTCAAACACATTCAAACAAAGCTAATTGAATCAAATGAAAGTCAAATACATTCAACAAAGCTAATTGAATCAAATGAAAGTCAAACACATTCAAACAAAGCTAATTGAATCAAATGAAAGTCAAGCACATTCAAACAAAGCTATTTTAATCGAATGAAAGTCAATTACATTCTACAAAGCTAATTGAATCAAATGAAAGTCAAACACATTCAAACAAAGCTATTTGAATCAAATGAAAGTCAAACACAGTCAAACAAAGCTATTTGAATCAAATGAGAGTCAAATACATTAAAACAAAGCTAATTAAATCAAATAAAAGTCTAATACATTCTACAAAGGTAATTGAATTAAATTAAAGTTAAACACATTCAAACTAAGCTAATTGAATCAAATGAAAGTCAAACAAATTCAAACAAAGATTTTGAATCAAATGAAAGTCAAATACATTCTACAAAGCTAATTGAATCAAATGAAAGTAAAACACATTCAAATAAAGCTATTTGAATCAAATGAAAGTCAAATACAATCTACAAAGCTAATTGAATCAAATGAAAGTCAAACACATTCAAACAAAGCTATTTGAATCAAATGAGAGTCAAATAAATTTAAACAAAGCTAATTAAATTAAATAAAAGTAAAATACATTCTACAAAGCTAATTGAATCAAATGAAAGTCGAACACATTTAAACAAAGCCTTTAAATCAAATGAAAGTCAAACACATTCAAAAAAAGCTTTTTAATTTAAATGAAAGTCAAACACATTCAAACAAAGCTATATAAATCAAATGAAAGTGAAATGCATTCTACAAAGAAAATTGAATTAAATGAAATTCAAACACATTCAAACAAAGCTATTTGAATCAAATGACAGTCAAATACATTCTACAAAGCTAATTGAATCAATTGAAAGTGAAACAGATTCAAACAAAGCTATTTGAATAAAATGAAAGTGTAATGCATTCTACAAAGCTATTTGAATCAAATGAAAGTGAAACACATTCAAACAAAGCTATTTGAATCAAATGAGAGTCAAATACATTCAAACAAAGCTAAATAAATCAAATAAAAGTTAATCACATTCTACAAAGCTAATTGAATCAAATGAAAGTCAAACACATTTAAACAAAGCTAATTGAATTAACTGAAAGTCAAATACATTCAACAAAGCGAATTGAATCAAATGAAAGTCAAACACATTCAAACAAAGCTAATTGCATCAAATGAAAGTCAAACACATTTAAACAAAGCTATTTGAATCAAATGAAAGTCAAATACATTCTACTAAGCTAATTGAATCAAATGAAAGTCAAACACATTCAAACAAAGGTTTCGTGTTAAATGAAAGTCAAATACATTCTACAAAGCTAATTGAATCAAATGAAAGTCAAACACATTCAAATAAAGATATTTGAATCAAATGAAAGTCAAATACATTCTACAAAGCTAATTGAATCAAATGAAAGTCAAACACATTCAAATAAAGCTATTTGAATCAAATGAAAGTCAAATACATTCTACAAAGCTAATTGAATCAAATGAAAGTCAAACACATTCAAATAAAGCTATTTGAATCAAATGAGAGTCAAATAAATTGAAACAAAGCTCATTAAATCAAATAAAAGTAAAATACATTCTACAAAGCTAATTGCATCAAATGAAAGTCAAACACATTCAAACAAAGCCTTTTAAATCAAACGAAAGTCAAACACATTCAAAAAAAGCTTTTTAATTTAAATGAAAGTCAAACACATTCAAACAAAGCTATATAAATCAAATTAAAGTGAAATGCATTCTACAAAGCAAATTGAATTAAATGAAATTAAAACACAATCAAACAAAGCTATTTGAATCAAATGACAGTCAAATACATTCTACAAAGCTAATTGAATCTATTGAAAGTCAAACACATTCAAATAAAGCTATTTGAATCAAATGAAAGTCAAATACATTCTACAAAGCTAATTGAATCAAATGAAAGTAAAACACATTCAAACAAAGCTAATTGAATCAAATGAAAGTCAAACACATTCAAACAAAGCTATTTTAATTAAATAAATGTCAAATACATTATACAAAGCTAATTGAATCAAATGAAAGTCAAACACATTCAAACAAAGCTATTTGAAGAAAATGAAAGTCAAATACATTCTAAAAAGCTAATTGAATCAAATGAAAGTCAAACACATTCAAACAAAGCTATTTGAATCAAATGAAAGTCAAACACATTCAAACAAAGCTATTTTAATTAAATGAATGTCAAATACATTCTTTAAAGCTAATTGAATCAGATGAAAGTCAAACACATTCAAACAAAGCTATTTGAAAAAAATGAAAGTCAAATACATTCTACAAAGCTAATTGAATCAAATGAAAGTCAAACACATTCAAACAAAGCTATTTGAATCAAATGAGAGTCAAATAAATTTAAACAAAGCTAATTAAATCAAATAAAAGTAAAATACATTCTACAAAGCTAATTGAATCAAATGAAAGTCGAACACATTTAAACAAAGCCTTTTAAATCTAATGAAAGTCAAACACATTCAAAAAAAGCTTTTTAATTTAAATGAAAGTCAAACACATTCAAACAAAGCTATATAAATCAAATGAAAGTGAAATGAATTCTACAAAGCAAATTGAATTAAATGAAATTCAAACACATTCAAACAAAGCTATTTGAATCAAATGACAGTCAAACACATTCTACAAAGCTAATTGAATCAATTTAAAGTCAAACACATTCAAACAAAGCTATTTGAATCAAATGAAAGTCAAACACATTCTACAAAGCTAATTGAATCAAATGAAAGTCAAACACATTCAAACAAAGTCCTTTAAATCAAATGAATGTCAAACACATTCAAAAGAAGCTTTTTTAATTTAAATGAAAGTCAAACACATTCAAACAAAGCTATATTAATCAAATCAAAGTGAAATGCATTCTACAAAGCAAATTGAATTAAATGAAATTCAAACACATTGAAACAAAGCTATTTGAATCAAATGACAGTAAAATACATTCTACAAAGCTAATTGAATCAATTGAAAGTCAAACACATTCAAACAAAGCTATTTGAATCAAATGCAAGTCAAATACATTCTACAAAGCAAATTGAATCAAATAAAAGTCAAACACAGTCAAACAAAGTTATTTGATTCAAACGAAAGTCAAATACATTCTACAAAGCTAATTGAATCATATGAAAGTCAAACACATTCAAAAAAAGCTAATTGAATCTAATGGAAGTCAAAGACATTCTACAATGCTAATTGAATTAAATTAAAGTCAAACACATTCAAAATAAGCTAATTGAATTTAATGAAAGTCAAACACACTCAAACAAAGCTTTCGAATCAAGTGAAAGTCAAATACATTCTACAAAGCTAATTGAATCAAATGAAAGTCAAACACATTCAAACAAAGCTAATTGAATCAAATGAAAGTCAAATACATTCAACAAAGCTAATTGAATCAAATGAAAGTCAAACACATTCAAACAAAGCTAATTGAATCAAATGAAAGTCAAGCACATTCAAACAAAGCTATTTTAATCGAATGAAAGTCAATTACATTCTACAAAGCTAATTGAATCAAATGAAAGTCAAACACATTCAAACAAAGCTATTTGAATCAAATGAAAGTCAAACACAGTCAAACAAAGCTATTTGAATCAAATGAGAGTCAAATACATTAAAACAAAGCTAATTAAATCAAATAAAAGTCTAATACATTCTACAAAGGTAATTGAATTAAATTAAAGTTAAACACATTCAAACTAAGCTAATTGAATCAAATGAAAGTCAAACAAATTCAAACAAAGATTTTGAATCAAATGAAAGTCAAATACATTCTACAAAGCTAATTGAATCAAATGAAAGTAAAACACATTCAAATAAAGCTATTTGAATCAAATGAAAGTCAAATACAATCTACAAAGCTAATTGAATCAAATGAAAGTCAAACACATTCAAACAAAGCTATTTGAATCAAATGAGAGTCAAATAAATTTAAACAAAGCTAATTAAATTAAATAAAAGTAAAATACATTCTACAAAGCTAATTGAATCAAATGAAAGTCGAACACATTTAAACAAAGCCTTTAAATCAAATGAAAGTCAAACACATTCAAAAAAAGCTTTTTAATTTAAATGAAAGTCAAACACATTCAAACAAAGCTATATAAATCAAATGAAAGTGAAATGCATTCTACAAAGAAAATTGAATTAAATGAAATTCAAACACATTCAAACAAAGCTATTTGAATCAAATGACAGTCAAATACATTCTACAAAGCTAATTGAATCAATTGAAAGTGAAACAGATTCAAACAAAGCTATTTGAATAAAATGAAAGTGTAATGCATTCTACAAAGCTATTTGAATCAAATGAAAGTGAAACACATTCAAACAAAGCTATTTGAATCAAATGAGAGTCAAATACATTCAAACAAAGCTAAATAAATCAAATAAAAGTTAATCACATTCTACAAAGCTAATTGAATCAAATGAAAGTCAAACACATTTAAACAAAGCTAATTGAATTAACTGAAAGTCAAATACATTCAACAAAGCGAATTGAATCAAATGAAAGTCAAACACATTCAAACAAAGCTAATTGCATCAAATGAAAGTCAAACACATTTAAACAAAGCTATTTGAATCAAATGAAAGTCAAATACATTCTACTAAGCTAATTGAATCAAATGAAAGTCAAACACATTCAAACAAAGGTTTCGTGTTAAATGAAAGTCAAATACATTCTACAAAGCTAATTGAATCAAATGAAAGTCAAACACATTCAAATAAAGATATTTGAATCAAATGAAAGTCAAATACATTCTACAAAGCTAATTGAATCAAATGAAAGTCAAACACATTCAAATAAAGCTATTTGAATCAAATGAAAGTCAAATACATTCTACAAAGCTAATTGAATCAAATGAAAGTCAAACACATTCAAATAAAGCTATTTGAATCAAATGAGAGTCAAATAAATTGAAACAAAGCTCATTAAATCAAATAAAAGTAAAATACATTCTACAAAGCTAATTGCATCAAATGAAAGTCAAACACATTCAAACAAAGCCTTTTAAATCAAACGAAAGTCAAACACATTCAAAAAAAGCTTTTTAATTTAAATGAAAGTCAAACACATTCAAACAAAGCTATATAAATCAAATTAAAGTGAAATGCATTCTACAAAGCAAATTGAATTAAATGAAATTAAAACACAATCAAACAAAGCTATTTGAATCAAATGACAGTCAAATACATTCTACAAAGCTAATTGAATCTATTGAAAGTCAAACACATTCAAATAAAGCTATTTGAATCAAATGAAAGTCAAATACATTCTACAAAGCTAATTGAATCAAATGAAAGTAAAACACATTCAAACAAAGCTAATTGAATCAAATGAAAGTCAAACACATTCAAACAAAGCTATTTTAATTAAATAAATGTCAAATACATTATACAAAGCTAATTGAATCAAATGAAAGTCAAACACATTCAAACAAAGCTATTTGAAGAAAATGAAAGTCAAATACATTCTACAATGCAAATTGAAACAAATGAAAGTGAAACATAGTTAAACAAAGTTATTTGACTCAAATGAAAGTCAAATACATTCTACAAAGCTAATTGAATCAAATCAAAGTTAAACGCATTCAAACAAAGCTATTTGAATCAAATGAGAGTCAAATACATTCTACAAAGCTAATTGAATCAAATGTAAGTCAAACACATTCAAACAAAGCTAATTGAATCAAATGAAAGTCAAATACATTCAACAAAGCTAATTGAATCAAATGAAAGTCAAACACATTCAAACAAAGCTAATTGAATCAAATGAAAGTCAAGCACATTCAAACAAAGCTATTTTAATCGAATGAAAGTCAATTACATTCTACAAAGCTAATTGAATCAAATGAAAGTCAAACACATTCAAACAAAGCTATTTGAATCAAATGAAAGTCAAACACAGTCAAACAAAGCTATTTGAATCAAATGAGAGTCAAATACATTAAAACAAAGCTAATTAAATCAAATAAATGTCTAATACATTCTACAAAGCTAATTGAATTAAATTAAAGTCAAACACATTCAAACAAAGCTAATTGAATCAAATGAAAGTCAAACACATTCAAACAAAGGTTTCGTATTAAATGAAAGTCAAATACATTCTACAAAGCTAATTGAATCAAATGAAAGTCAAACACATTCAAATAAAGCTATTTGAATCAAATGAAAGTCAAATACATTCTACAAAGCTAATTGAATCAAATGAAAGTCAAACACATTTAAACAAAGCTATTTGAATCAAATGAGTGTCAAATAAATTGAAACAAAGCTTATTAAATCAAATAAAAGTAAAATACATTCTACAAAGCTAATTGCATCAAATGAAAGTCAAACACATTCAAACAAAGCCTTTTAAATCAAACGAAAGTCAAACACATTCAAAAAAAGTTTTTTAATTTAAATGAAAGTCAAACACATTCAAACAAAGCTATATAAATCAAATTAAAGTGAAATGCATTCTACAAAGCAAATTGAATTAAATGAAATTAAAACACATTCAAACAAAGCTATTTGAATCAAATGACAGTCAAATACATTCTACAAAGCTAATTGAATCAATTGAAAGTCAAACACATTCAAACAAAGCAATTTGAATCAAATGAAAGTAAAACACATTCAAACAAAGCTAATTGAATCAAATGAAAGTCAAACACATTCAAACAAAGCTATTTTAATTAAATGAATGTCAAATACATTCTACAAAGCTAATTGAATCAAATGAAAGTCAAACACATTCAAACAAAGCTATTTGAAGAAAATGAAAGTCAAATACATTCTACAATGCAAATTGAAACAAATGAAAGTCAAACACATTCATACAAAGTTATTTAACTCAAATGAAAGTCAAATACATTCTACAAAGCTAATTGAAATCAAATCAAAGTTAAACGCATTCAAACAAAGCTATTTGAATCAAATGAGAGTCAAATACATTCTACAAAGCTAATTGAATTAAATTAAAGTCAAACACATTCAAACAAAGCTAATTGAATCAAATGAAAGTCAAATACATTCAACAAAGCTAATTGAATCAAATGAAAGTCAAACACATTCAAACAAAGCTAATTGAATCAAATGAAAGTCAAGCACTCAAACAAAGCTATTTTAACTGAATGAAAGTCAATTACATTCTACAAAGCTAATTGAATCAAATGAAAGTCAAACACATTCAAACAAAGCTATTTGAATCAAATGAAAGTCAAACACGGTCATACAAAGCTATTTGAATCAAATGAGAGTCAAATACATTAAAACAAAGCTAATTAAATCAAATAAAAGTCTAATACATTCTACAAAGCTAATTGAATTAAATTAAAGTCAAACACATTCAAACAAAGCTAATTGAATCAAATGAAAGTCAAACACATTCAAACAAAGATTTCGAATCAAATGAAAGTCAAATACATTCTACAAAGCTAATTGAATCAAATGAAAGTAAAACACATTCAAATAAAGCTATTTGAATCAAATGAAAGTCAAATACATTCTACAAAGCTAATTGAATCAAATGAAAGTCAAACAAATTCAAACAAAGCTATTTGAATCAAATGAGAGTCAAATAAATTTAAACAAAGCTAATTAAATCAAATAAAAGTAAAATACATTCTATAAAGCTAATTGAATCAAATGAAAGTCGAACACATTTAAACAAAGCCTTTTAAATCAAATGAAAGTCAAACATATTCAAAAAAAAGCTTTTTAATTTAAATGAAAGTCAAACACATTCAAACAAAGCTATATAAATCAAATGAAAGTGAAATGCATTCTACAAAGCAAATTGAATTAAATGAAATTCAAACACATTCAAACAAAGCTATTTGAATCAAATGACAGTCAAACACATTCTACAAAGCTAATTGAATCAATTTAAAGTCAAACACATTCAAACAAAGCTATTTGAATCAAATGAAAGTCAAACACATTCTACAAAGCTAATTGAATCAAATGAAAGTCAAACACATTCAAACAAAGTCTTTTAAATCAAATGAAAGTCAAACACATTCTACAAAGCTAATTGAATCAAATGAAAGTCAAACACATTCAAACAAAGTCTTTTAAATCAAATGAAAGTCAAACACATTCAAAAGAAGCTTTTTTATTTAAATGAAAGTCAAACACATTCAAACAAAGCTATATTAATCAAATGAAAGTGAAATGCATTCTACAAAGCAAATTGAATTAAATGAAATTCAAACACATTCAAACAAAGCTATTTGAATCAAATGACAGTCAAATACATTCTACAAAGCAAATTGAATCAAATGAAAGTCAAACACAGTCAAACAAAGTTATTTGATTCAAATGAAAGTCAAATACATTCTACAAAGCTAATTGAATCAAATGAAAGTCAAACACATTCAAACAAAGATTTCGTATTAAATGAAAGTCAAATACATTCTACGAAGCTAATTGAATCAAATGAAAGTCAAACACATTCAAATAAAGCTATTTGAATCAAATGAAAGTCAAATACATTCTACAAAGCTATTTGAATCAAATGAAAGTCAAACACGGTCAAACAAAGCTATTTGAATCAAATGAGAGTCGAACACATTTAAACAAAGCCTTTTAAATCAAATGAAAGTCAAACATATTCAAAAAAAGCTTTTTAATTTAAATGAAAGTCAAACACATTCAAACAAAGCTATATAAATCAAATGAAAGTGAAATGCATTCTACAAAGCAAATTGAATTAAATGAAATTCAAACACATTCAAACAAAGCTATTTGAATCAAATGACAGTCAAACACATTCTACAAAGCTAATTGAATCAATTTAAAGTCAAACACATTCAAACAAAGCTATTTGAATCAAATGAAAGTTAAACACATTCTACAAAGCTAATTGAATCAAATGAAAGTCAAACACATTCAAACAAAGTCTTTTAAATCAAATGAAAGTCAAACACATTCTACAAAGCTAATTGAATCAAATGAAAGTCAAACACATTCAAACAAAGTCTTTTAAATCAAATGAAAGTCAAACACATTCAAAAGAAGCTTTTTAATTTAAATGAAAGTCAAACACATTCAAACAAAGCTATATTAATCAAATGAAAGTGAAATGCATTCTACAAAGCAAATTGAATTAAATGAAATTCAAACACATTCAAACAAAGCTATTTGAATCAAATGACAGTCAAATACATTCTACAAAGCAAATTGAATCAAATGAAAGTCAAACACAGTCAAACAAAGTTATTTGATTCAAATGAAAGTCAAATACATTCTACAAAGCTAATTGAATCAAATGAAAGTCAAACACATTCAAACAAAGCTAATTAAATCAAATAAAAGTCAAATACATTCTACAAAGCTAATTGAATCATATAAAAGTCAAACACATTCAAACAAAGCTAATTGAACCAAATGGAAGTCAAAGACATTCTACAATGCTAATTGAATTAAATTAAAGTCAAACACATTGAAAATAAGCTAATTGAATTTAATGAAAGTCAAACAGATTCAAACAAAGCTTTCGAATCAAGTGAAAGTCAAATACATTCTACAAAGCTAATTGAATCAAATGAAAGTGAAACACATTCAAACAAAGCTATTTGAATCAAATGAAAGTCAAATACATTTTACTAAGCTAATTGAATCAAATGAAAGTCAAACACATTCAAACAAAGCTATTTGAATCAAATGACAGTCAAATACGTTCTACAAAGCTAATGGTATCAAATGAAAGTCAAACACATTCAAACAAAGCTATTTGAATAAAATGAAAGTGAAATGCATTCTACAAAGCTAATTGAATCAAATGAAAGTGAAACACATTCAAACAAAGCTATTTAAATCAAATGAGAGTCAAATACATTCAAACAAAGCTAATTAAATCAAATAAAAGTCAAATACATTCTACAAAGCTAATTGAATCAAATGAAAGTCAAACACATTCAAACAAAGCTAATTGAATCAACTGAAAGTCAAATACATTCAACAAAGCGAATTGAATCAAATGAAAGTCAAACACATTCAAACAAAGCTAATTGAATCAAATGAAAGTCAAACACATTCAAACAAAGATTTCGTATTAAATGAAAGTCAAATACATTCTACGAAGCTAATTGAATCAAATGAAAGTCAAACACATTCAAATAAAGCTATTTGAATCAAATGAAAGTCAAATACATTCTACAAAGCTAATTGAATCAAATGAAAGTCAAACACATTCAAACAAAGCTATTTGAATCAAATGAGAGTCAAATAAATTCAAACAAAGCAAATTAAATCAAATAAAAGTAAAATACATTCTACAAAGCTAATTGCATCAAATGAAAGTCAAACACATTCAAACAAAGCCTTTGAAATCAAACGAAAGTCAAACACATTCAAAAAAAGCTTTTTAATTTAAATGAAAGTCAAACACATTCAAACAAAGCTATATAAATCAAATGAAAGTGAAATGCATTCTATAAAGAAAATTGAATTAAATGAAATTCAAACACATTCAAACAAAGCTATTAGAATCAAATGACAGTCAAATACATTCTACAAAGCTAATTGAATCAATTGAAAGTGAAACACATTCAAACAAAGCTATTTGAATCAAATGAAAGTCATATACATTCTACAAAACTAATTGAATCAAATGAAAGTCAAATACATTCTACTAAGCTAATTGAATCAAATGAAAGTCAAACACATTCAAACAAAGGTTTCGTATTAAATGAAAGTCAAATACATTCTACAAAGCTAATTGAATCAAATGAAAGTCAAACACATTCAAATGAAGCTATTTGAATCAAATGAAAGTCAAATACATTCTACAAAGCTAATTGAATCAAATGAAAGTCAAACACATTTAAACAAAGCTATTTGAATCAAATGAGTGTCAAATAAATTGAAACAAAGCTAATTAAATCAAATAAAAGTAAAATACATTCTACAAAGCTAATTGCATAAAATGAAAGTCAAACACATTCAAACAAAGCCTTTTAAATCAAACGAAAGTCAAACACATTCAAAAAAAGCTTTTTAATTTAAATGAAAGTCAAACACATTCAAACAAAGCTATATAAATCAAATTAAAGTGAAATGCATTCTACAAAGCAAATTGAATTAAATGAAATTAAAACACATTCAAACAAAGCTATTTGAATCAAATGAAAGTCAAATACATTCTACTAAGCTAATCGAATCAAATGAAAGTCAAACACATTCAAACAAAGGTTTCGTATTAAATGAAAGTCAAATACATTCTACAAAGCTAATTGAATCAAATGAAAGTCAAACACATTCAAATAAAGCTATTTGAATCAAATGAAAGTCAAATACATTCTACAAAGCTAATTGAATCAAATGAAAGTCAAACTCATTTAAACAAAGCAATTTGAATCAGATGAGAGTCAAATAAATTGAAACAAAGCTAATTAAATCAAATAAAAGTAAAATACATTCTACAAAGCTAATTGCATCAAATGAAAGTCAAACACATTCAAACAAAGCTATTTGAATCAAATGACAGTCAAATACATTCTACAAAGCTAATTGAATCTATTGAAAGTCAAACACATTCAAATAAAGCTATTTGAATCAAATGAAAGTCAAATACATTCTACAAAGCTAATTGAATCAAATGAAAGTCAAACACATTCAAACAAAGCTAATTGAATCAAATGAAAGTCAAACACATTCAAACAAAGCTATTTTAATTAAATGAATGTCAAATACATTATACAAAGCTAATTGAATCAAATGAAAGTCAAACACATTCAAACAAAGCTATTTGAATCAAATGAGAGTCAAATACATTAAAACAAAGCTAATTAAATCAAATAAAAGTCTAATACATTCTACAAAGCTAATTGAATTAAATTAAAGTCAAACACATTCAAACAAAGCTAATTGAATCAAATGTAAGTCAAACACATTCAAACAAAGCTAATTGAATCAAATGAAAGTCAAATACATTCAACAAAGCTAATTGAATCAAATGAAAGTCAAACACATTCAAACAAAGCTACATGAATCAAATGAAAGTCAAGCACATTCAAACAAAGCTATTTTAATTGAATGAAAGTCAATTACATTCTACAAAGCTAATTGAATCAAATGAAAGTCAAACACATTCAAACAAAGCTATTTGAATCAAATGAAAGTCAAACACAGTCAAACAAAGCTATTTGAATCAAATGAGAGTCAAATACATTAAAACAAAGCTAATTAAATCAAATAAAAGTCTAATACATTCTACAAAGCTAATTGAATTAAATTAAAGTCAAACACATTAAAACAAAGCTAATTGAATCAAATGAAAGTCAAACACATTCAAACAAAGGTTTCGTATTAAATGAAAGTCAAATACATTCTACAAAGCTAATTGAATCAAATGAAAGTCAAACACATTCAAATAAAGCTATTTGAATCAAATGAAAGTCAAATACATTCTACAAAGCTAATTGAATCAAATGAAAGTCAAACACATTTAAACAAAGCTATTTGAATCAAATGAGTGTCAAATAAATTGAAACAAAGCTCATTAAATCAAATAAAAGTAAAATACATTCTACAAAGCTAATTGCATCAAATGAAAGTCAAACACATTCAAACAAAGCTATTTGAATCAAATGACAGTCAAATACATTCTACAAAGCTAATTGAATCTATTGAAAGTCAAACACATTCAAATAAAGCTATTTGAATCAAATGACAGTCAAATACATTCTACAAAGCTAATTGAATCAATTGAAAGTGAAACACATTCAAACAAAGCTATTTGAATCAAATGAAAGTCAAATACATTCTACAAAACTAATTGAATCAAATGAAAGTCAAATACATTCTACTAAGCTAATTGAATCAAATGAAAGTCAAACACATTCAAACAAAGGTTTCGTATTAAATGAAAGTCAAATACATTCTACAAAGCTAATTGAATCAAATGAAAGTCAAACACATTCAAATGAAGCTATTTGAATCAAATGAAAGTCAAATACATTCTACAAAGCTAATTGAATCAAATGAAAGTCAAACACATTTAAACAAAGCTATTTGAATCAAATGAGTGTCAAATAAATTGAAACAAAGCTAATTAAATCAAATAAAAGTAAAATACATTCTACAAAGCTAATTGCATCAAATGAAAGTCAAACACATTCAAACAAAGCCTTTTAAATCAAACGAAAGTCAAACACATTCAAAAAAAGCTTTTTAATTTAAATGAAAGTCAAACACATTCAAACAAAGCTATATAAATCAAATTAAAGTGAAATGCATTCTACAAAGCAAATTGAATTAAATGAAATTAAAACACATTCAAACAAAGCTATTTGAATCAAATGAAAGTCAAATACATTCTACTAAGCTAATCGAATCAAATGAAAGTCAAACACATTCAAACAAAGCTATTTGAATCAAATGAAAGTCAAACACATTCTACAAAGCTAATTGAATCAAATGAAAGTCAAACACATTCAAACAAAGTCTTTTAAATCAAATGAAAGTCAAACACATTCTACAAAGCTAATTGAATCAAATGAAAGTCAAACACATTCAAACAAAGTCTTTTAAATCAAATGAAAGTCAAACACATTCAAAAGAAGCTTTTTAATTTAAATGAAAGTCAAACACATTCAAACAAAGCTATATTAATCAAATGAAAGTGAAATGCATTCTACAAAGCAAATTAAATTAAATGAAAGTCAAACACATTCAAACAAAGCTATTTTAATTAAATGAATGTCAAATACATTATACAAAGCTAATTGAATCAAATGAAAGTCAAACACATTCAAACAAAGCTATTTGAATCAAATGAGAGTCAAATACATTAAAACAAAGCTAATTAAATCAAATAAAAGTCTAATACATTCTACAAAGCTAATTGAATTAAATTAAAGTCAAACACATTCAAACAAAGCTAATTGAATCAAATGTAAGTCAAACACATTCAAACAAAGCTAATTGAATCAAATGAAAGTCAAATACATTCAACAAAGCTAATTGAATCAAATGAAAGTCAAACACATTCAAACAAAGCTACATGAATCAAATGAAAGTCAAGCACATTCAAACAAAGCTATTTTAATCGAATGAAAGTCAATTACATTCTACAAAGCTAATTGAATCAAATGAAAGTCAAACACATTCAAACAAAGCTATTTGAATCAAATGAAAGTCAAACACAGTCAAACAAAGCTATTTGAATCAAATGAGAGTCAAATACATTAAAACAAAGCTAATTAAATCAAATAAAAGTCTAATACATTCTACAAAGCTAATTGAATTAAATTAAAGTCAAACACATTCAAACAAAGCTAATTGAATCAAATGAAAGTCAAACACATTCAAACAAAGGTTTCGTATTAAATGAAAGTCAAATACATTCTACAAAGCTAATTGAATCAAATGAAAGTCAAACACATTCAAATAAAGCTATTTGAATCAAATGAAAGTCAAATACATTCTACAAAGCTAATTGAATCAAATGAAAGTCAAACACATTTAAACAAAGCTATTTGAATCAAATGAGTGTCAAATAAATTGAAACAAAGCTCATTAAATCAAATAAAAGTAAAATACATTCTACAAAGCTAATTGCATCAAATGAAAGTCAAACACATTCAAACAAAGCCTTTTAAATCAAACGAAAGTCAAACACATTCAAAAAAAGTTTTTTAATTTAAATGAAAGTCAAACACATTCAAACAAAGCTACATAAATCAAATTAAAGTGAAATGCATTCTACAAAGCAAATTGAATTAAATAAAATTAAAACACATTCAAACAAAGCTATTTGAATCAAATGACAGTCAAATACATTCTACAAAGCTAATTGAATCAATTGAAAGTCAAACACATTCATATAAAGCTATTTGAATCAAATGAAAGTCAAATACATTCTACAAAGCTAATTGAATCAAATGAAAGTCAAACACATTCAAACAAAGCTAATTGAATCAAATGAAAGTCAAACACATTCAAACAAAGCTATTTTAATTAAATGGCTGTCAAATACATTCTACAAAGCTAATTGAATCAAATGAAAGTCAAACACATTCAAACAAAGCTATTTGAATCAAATGACAGTCAAATACATTCTACAAAGCTAATTGAATCTATTGAAAGTCAAACACATTCAAATAAAGCTATTTGAATCAAATGACAGTCAAATACATTCTACAAAGCTAATTGAATCAATTGAAAGTGAAACACATTCAAACAAAGCTATTTGAATCAAATGAAAGTCAAATACATTCTACAAAACTAATTGAATCAAATGAAAGTCAAATACATTCTACTAAGCTAATTGAATCAAATGAAAGTCAAATACATTCAACAAAGCTAATTGAATCAAATGAAAGTCAAACACATTCAAACAAAGCTAATTGAATCAAATGAAAGTCAAGCACTCAAACAAAGCTATTTTAATCGAATGAAAGTTAATTACATTCTACAAAGCTAATTGAATCAAATGAAAGTCAAACACATTCAAACAAAGCTATTTGAATCAAATGAAAGTCAAACACGGTCAAACAAAGCTATTTGAATCAAATGAGAGTCAAATACATTAAAACAAAGCTAATTAAATCAAATAAAAGTCTAATACATTCTACAAAGCTAATTGAATTAAATTAAAGTCAAACACATTCAAACAAAGCTAATTGAATCAAATGAAAGTCAAACACATTCAAACAAAGATTTCGAATCAAATGAAAGTCAAATACATTCTACAAAGCTAATTGAATCAAATGAACGTAAAACACATTCAAATAAAGCTATTTGAATCAAATGAAAGTCAAATACATTCTACAAAGCTAATTGAATCAAATGAAAGTCAAACAAATTCAAACAAAAGCTATTTGAATCAAATGAGAGTCAAATAAATTTAAACAAAGCTAATTAAATCAAATAAAAGTAAAATACATTCTACAAAGCTAATTGAATCAAATGAAAGTCGAACACATTTAAACAAAGCCTTTTAAATCAAATGAAAGTCAAACACATTCAAAAAAAGCTTTTTAATTTAAATGAAAGTCAAACACATTCAAACAAAGCTATATAAATCAAATGAAAGTGAAATGCATTCTACAAAGCAAATTGAATTAAATGAAATTCAAACACATTCAAACAAAGCTATTTGAATCAAATGACAGTCAAACACATTCTACAAAGCTAATTGAATCAATTTAAAGTCAAACACATTCAAACAAAGCTATTTGAATCAAATGAAAGTCAAACACATTCTACAAAGCTAATTGAATCAAATGAAAGTCAAACACATTCAAACAAAGTCTTTTAAATCAAATGAAAGTCAAACACATTCTACAAAGCTAATTGAATCAAATGAAAGTCAAACACATTCAAACAAAGTCTTTTAAATCAAATGAAAGTCAAACACATTCAAAAGAAGCTTTTTAATTTAAATGAAAGTCAAACACATTCAAACAAAGCTATATTAATCAAATGAAAGTGAAATGCATTCTACAAAGCAAATTAAATTAAATGAAATTCAAACACATTCAAACAAAGCTATTTGAATCAAATGACAGTCAAATACATTCTACAAAGCAAATTGAATCAAATGAAAGTCAAACACAGTCAAACAAAGTTATTTGATTCAAATGAAAGTCAAATACATTCTACAAAGCTAATTGAATCAAATGAAAGTCAAACACATTCAAACAAAGCTAATTAAATCAAATAAAAGTCAAATACATTCTGCAAAGCTAATTGAATCATATAAAAGTCAAACACATTCAAACAAAGCTAATTGAACCAAATGGAAGTCAAAGACATTCTACAATGATAATTGAATTAAATTAAAGTCAAACACATTGAAAATAAGCTAATTGAATTTAATGAAAGTCAAACACATTCAAACAAAGCTCTCGAATCAAGTGAAAGTCAAATACATTCTACAAAGCTAATTGAATCAAATGAAAGTCAAACACATTCAAACAAAGCTATTTGAATCAAATGAAAGTCAAATACATTTTACTAAGCTAATTGAATCAAATGAAAGTCAAACACATTCAAACAAAGCTATTTGAATCAAATGACAGTCAAATACGTTCTACAAAGCTAATGGTATCAAATGAAAGTCAAACACATTTAAACAAAGCTATTTGAATAAAATGAAAGTGAAATGCATTCTACAAAGCTAATTGAATCAAATGAATGTGAAACACATTCAAACAAAGCTATTTAAATCAAATGAGAGTCAAATACATTCAAACAAAGCTAATTAAATCAAATAAAAGTCAAATACATTCTACAAAGCTAATTGAATCAAATGAAAGTCAAACACATTCAAACAAAGCTAATTAAATCAACTGAAAGTCAAATACATTCAACAAAGCGAATTGAATCAAATGAAAGTCAAACACATTCAAACAAAGCTAATTGAATCAAATGAAAGTCAAACACATTTAAACAAAGCTATTTGAATCAAATGAGTGTCAAATAAATTGAAACAAAGCTCATTAAATCAAATAAAAGTAAAATACATTCTACAAAGCTAATTGCATCAAATGAAAGTCAAACACATTCAAACAAAGCCTTTTAAATCAAACGAAAGTCAAACACATTCAAAAAAAGTTTTTTAATTTAAATGAAAGTCAAACACATTCAAACAAAGCTATATAAATCAAATTAAAGTGAAATGCATTCTACAAAGCAAATTGAATTAAATAAAATTAAAACACATTCAAACAAAGGTATTTGAATCAAATGACAGTCAAATACATTCTACAAAGCTAATTGAATCAATTGAAAGTCAAACACATTCATATAAAGCTATTTGAATCAAATGAAAGTCAAATACATTCTACAAAGCTAATTGAATCAAATGAAAGTCAAATACATTCTACAAAGCTAATTGAATCAAATGAAAGTGAAACACATTCAAACAAAGCTAATTGAATCAAATGAAAGTCAAACACATTCAAACAAAGCTATTTTAATTAAATGGCTGTCAAATACATTCTACAAAGCTAATTGAATCAAATGAAAGTCAAACACATTCAAACAAAGCTATTTGAAGAAAATGAAAGTCAAATACATTCTACAATGCAAATTGAAACAAATGAAAGTCAAACACATTCATACAAAGTTATTTAACTCAAATGAAAGTCAAATACATTCTACAAAGCTAATTGAATCAAATCAAAGTTAAACGCATTCAAACAAAGCTATTTGAATCAAATGAGAGTCAAATACATTCTACAAAGATAATTGAATTAAATTAAAGTCAAACACATTCAAACAAAGCTAATTGAATCAAATGAAAGTCAAATACATTCAACAAAGCTAATTGAATCAAATGAAAGTCAAACACATTCAAACAAAGCTAATTGAATCAAATGAAAGTCAAGCACTCAAACAAAGCTATTTTAATCGAATGAAAGTTAATTACATTCTACAAAGCTAATTGAATCAAATGAAAGTCAAACACATTCAAACAAAGCTATTTGAATCAAATGAAAGTCAAACACGGTCAAACAAAGCTATTTGAATCAAATGAGAGTCAAATACATTAAAACAAAGCTAATTAAATCAAATAAAAGTCTAATACATTCTACAAAGCTAATTGAATTAAATTAAAGTCAAACACATTCAAACAAAGCTAATTGAATCAAATGAAAGTCAAACACATTCAAACAAAGATTTCGAATCAAATGAAAGTCAAATACATTCTACAAAGCTAATTAAATCAAATGAACGTAAAACACATTCAAATAAAGCTATTTGAATCAAATGAAAGTCAAATACATTCTACAAAGCTAATTGAATCAAATGAAAGTCAAACAAATTCAAACAAAAGCTATTTGAATCAAATGAGAGTCAAATAAATTTAAACAAAGCTAATTAAATCAAATAAAAGTAAAATACATTCTACAAAGCTAATTGAATCAAATGAAAGTCGAACACATTTAAACAAAGCCTTTTAAATCAAATGAAAGTCAAACACATTCAAAAAAAGCTTTTTAATTTAAATGAAAGTCAAACACATTCAAACAAAGCTATATAAATCAAATGAAAGTGAAATGCATTCTACAAAGCAAATTGAATTAAATGAAATTTAAACACATTCAAACAAAGCTATTTGAATCAAATGACAGTCAAACACATTCTACAAAGCTAATTGAATCAATTTAAAGTCAAACACATTCAAACAAAGCTATTTGAATCAAATGAAAGTCAAACACATTCTACAAAGCTAATTGAATCAAATGAAAGTCAAACACATTCAAACAAAGTCTTTTAAATCAAATGAAAGTCAAACACATTCTACAAAGCTAATTGAATCAAATGAAAGTCAAACACATTCAAACAAAGTCTTTTAAATCAAATGAAAGTCAAACACATTCAAAAGAAGCTTTTTATTTTAAATGAAAGTCAAACACATTCAAACAAAGCTATATTAATCAAATGAAAGTGAAATGCATTCTACAAAGCAAATTAAATTAAATGAAATTCAAACACATTCAAACAAAGCTATTTGAATCAAATGACAGTCAAATACATTCTACAAAGCAAATTGAATCAAATGAAAGTCAAACACAGTCAAACAAAGTTATTTGATTCAAATGAAAGTCAAATACATTCTACAAAGCTAATTGAATCAAATGAAAGTCAAACACATTCAAACAAAGCTAATTAAATCAAATAAAAGTCAAATACATTCTACAAAGCTAATTGAATCATATAAAAGTCAAACACATTCAAACAAAGCTAATTGAACCAAATGGAAGTCAAAGACATTCTACAATGATAATTGAATTAAATTAAAGTCAAACACATTGAAAATAAGCTAATTGAATTTAATGAAAGTCAAACACATTCAAACAAAGCTCTCGAATCAAGTGAAAGTCAAATACATTCTACAAAGCTAATTGAATCAAATGAAAGTCAAACACATTCAAACAAAGCTATTTGAATCAAATGAAAGTCAAATACATTTTACTAAGCTAATTGAATCAAATGAAAGTCAAACACATTCAAACAAAGCTATTTGAATCAAATGACAGTCAAATACGTTCTACAAAGCTGATGGTATCAAATGAAAGTCAAACACATTTAAACAAAGCTATTTGAATAAAATGAAAGTGAAATGCATTCTACAAAGCTAATTGAATCAAATGAATGTGAAACACATTCAAACAAAGCTATTTAAATCAAATGAGAGTCAAATACATTCAAACAAAGCTAATTAAATCAAATAAAAGTCAAATACATTCTACAAAGCTAATTGAATCAAATGAAAGTCAAACACATTCAAACAAAGCTAATTAAATCAACTGAAAGTCAAATACATTCAACAAAGCGAATTGAATCAAATGAAAGTCAAACACATTCAAACAAAGCTAATTGAATCAAATGAAAGTCAAACACATTTAAACAAAGCTATTTGAATCAAATGAGTGTCAAATAAATTGAAACAAAGCTCATTAAATCAAATAAAAGTAAAATACATTCTACAAAGCTAATTGCATCAAATGAAAGTCAAACACATTCAAACAAAGCCTTTTAAATCAAACGAAAGTCAAACACATTCAAAAAAAGTTTTTTAATTTAAATGAAAGTCAAACACATTCAAACAAAGCTATATAAATCAAATTAAAGTGAAATGCATTCTACAAAGCAAATTGAATTAAATAAAATTAAAACACATTCAAACAAAGGTATTTGAATCAAATGACAGTCAAATACATTCTACAAAGCTAATTGAATCAATTGAAAGTCAAACACATTCATATAAAGCTATTTGAATCAAATGAAAGTCAAATACATTCTACAAAGCTAATTGAATCAAATGAAAGTCAAATACATTCTACAAAGCTAATTGAATCAAATGAAAGTCAAACACATTCAAACAAAGCTAATTGAATCAAATGAAAGTCAAACACATTCAAACAAAGCTATTTTAATTAAATGGCTGTCAAATACATTCTACAAAGCTAATTGAATCAAATGAAAGTCAAACACATTCAAACAAAGCTATTTGAAGAAAATGAAAGTCAAATACATTCTACAATGCAAATTGAAACAAATGAAAGTCAAACACATTCATACAAAGTTATTTAACTCAAATGAAAGTCAAATACATTCTACAAAGCTAATTGAATC
Source organism: Chenopodium quinoa (assembly GCF_001683475.1). Taxonomy (NCBI): domain Eukaryota; kingdom Viridiplantae; phylum Streptophyta; class Magnoliopsida; order Caryophyllales; family Amaranthaceae; genus Chenopodium; species Chenopodium quinoa. Next base: position 49,806 of record NW_018743865.1, on the reverse strand, counting down.
AAATCAAAGTTAAACGCATTCAAACAAAGCTATTTGAATCAAATGAGAGTCAAATACATTCTACAAAGATAATTGAATTAAATTAAAGTCAAACACATTCAAACAAAGCTAATTGAATCAAATGAAAGTCAAATACATTCAACAAAGCTAATTGAATCAAATGAAAGTCAAACACATTCAAACAAAGCTAATTGAATCAAATGAAAGTCAAGCACTCAAACAAAGCTATTTTAATCGAATGAAAGTTAATTACATTCTACAAAGCTAATTGAATCAAATGAAAGTCAAACACATTCAAACAAAGCTATTTGAATCAAATGAAAGTCAAACACGGTCAAACAAAGCTATTTGAATCAAATGAGAGTCAAATACATTAAAACAAAGCTAATTAAATCAAATAAAAGTCTAATACATTCTACAAAGCTAATTGAATTAAATTAAAGTCAAACACATTCAAACAAAGCTAATTGAATCAAATGAAAGTCAAACACATTCAAACAAAGATTTCGAATCAAATGAAAGTCAAATACATTCTACAAAGCTAATTAAATCAAATGAACGTAAAACACATTCAAATAAAGCTATTTGAATCAAATGAAAGTCAAATACATTCTACAAAGCTAATTGAATCAAATGAAAGTCAAACAAATTCAAACAAAAGCTATTTGAATCAAATGAGAGTCAAATAAATTTAAACAAAGCTAATTAAATCAAATAAAAGTAAAATACATTCTACAAAGCTAATTGAATCAAATGAAAGTCGAACACATTTAAACAAAGCCTTTTAAATCAAATGAAAGTCAAACACATTCAAAAAAAGCTTTTTAATTTAAATGAAAGTCAAACACATTCAAACAAAGCTATATAAATCAAATGAAAGTGAAATGCATTCTACAAAGCAAATTGAATTAAATGAAATTCAAACACATTCAAACAAAGCTATTTGAATCAAATGACAGTCAAACACATTCTACAAAGCTAATTGAATCAATTTAAAGTCAAACACATTCAAACAAAGCTATTTGAATCAAATGAAAGTCAAACACATTCTACAAAGCTAATTGAATCAAATGAAAGTCAAACACATTCAAACAAAGTCTTTTAAATCAAATGAAAGTCAAACACATTCTACAAAGCTAATTGAATCAAATGAAAGTCAAACACATTCAAACAAAGTCTTTTAAATCAAATGAAAGTCAAACACATTCAAAAGAAGCTTTTTAATTTAAATGAAAGTCAAACACATTCAAACAAAGCTATATTAATCAAATGAAAGTGAAATGCATTCTACAAAGCAAATTAAATTAAATGAAATTCAAACACATTCAAACAAAGCTATTTGAATCAAATGACAGTCAAATACATTCTACAAAGCAAATTGAATCAAATGAAAGTCAAACACAGTCAAACAAAGTTATTTGATTCAAATGAAAGTCAAATACATTCTACAAAGCTAATTGAATCAAATGAAAGTCAAACACATTCAAACAAAGCTAATTAAATCAAATAAAAGTCAAATACATTCTACAAAGCTAATTGAATCATATAAAAGTCAAACACATTCAAACAAAGCTAATTGAACCAAATGGAAGTCAAAGACATTCTACAATGATAATTGAATTAAATTAAAGTCAAACACATTGAAAATAAGCTAATTGAATTTAATGAAAGTCAAACACATTCAAACAAAGCTCTCGAATCAAGTGAAAGTCAAATACATTCTACAAAGCTAATTGAATCAAATGAAAGTCAAACACATTCAAACAAAGCTATTTGAATCAAATGAAAGTCAAATACATTTTACTAAGCTAATTGAATCAAATGAAAGTCAAACACATTCAAACAAAGCTATTTGAATCAAATGACAGTCAAATACGTTCTACAAAGCTGATGGTATCAAATGAAAGTCAAACACATTTAAACAAAGCTATTTGAATAAAATGAAAGTGAAATGCATTCTACAAAGCTAATTGAATCAAATGAATGTGAAACACATTCAAACAAAGCTATTTAAATCAAATGAGAGTCAAATACATTCAAACAAAGCTAATTAAATCAAATAAAAGTCAAATACATTCTACAAAGCTAATTGAATCAAATGAAAGTCAAACACATTCAAACAAAGCTAATTAAATCAACTGAAAGTCAAATACATTCAACAAAGCGAATTGAATCAAATGAAAGTCAAACACATTCAAACAAAGCTAATTGAATCAAATGAAAGTCAAACACATTTAAACAAAGCTATTTGAATCAAATGAGTGTCAAATAAATTGAAACAAAGCTCATTAAATCAAATAAAAGTAAAATACATTCTACAAAGCTAATTGCATCAAATGAAAGTCAAACACATTCAAACAAAGCCTTTTAAATCAAACGAAAGTCAAACACATTCAAAAAAAGTTTTTTAATTTAAATGAAAGTCAAGCACATTCAAACAAAGCTATATAAATCAAATTAAAGTGAAATGCATTCTACAAAGCAAATTGAATTAAATAAAATTAAAACACATTCAAACAAAGCTATTTGAATCAAATGACAGTCAAATACATTCTACAAAGCTAATTGAATCAATTGAAAGTCAAACACATTCATATAAAGCTATTTGAATCAAATGAAAGTCAAATACATTCTACAAAGCTAATTGAATCAAATGAAAGTCAAACACATTCAAACAAAGCTAATTGAATCAAATGAAAGTCAAACACATTCAAACAAAGCTATTTTAATTAAATGGCTGTCAAATACATTCTACAAAGCTAATTGAATCAAATGAAAGTCAAACACATTCAAACAAAGCTATTTGAAGAAAATGAAAGTCAAATACATTCTACAATGCAAATTGAAACAAATGAAAGTCAAACACATTCATACAAAGTTATTTAACTCAAATGAAAGTCAAATACATTCTACAAAGCTAATTGAATCAAATCAAAGTTAAACGCATTCAAACAAAGCTATTTGAATCAAATGAGAGTCAAATACATTCTACAAAGATAATTGAATTAAATTAAAGTCAAACACATTCAAACAAAGCTAATTGAATCAAATGAAAGTCAAATACATTCAACAAAGCTAATTGAATCAAATGAAAGTCAAACACATTCAAACAAAGCTAATTGAATCAAATGAAAGTCAAGCACTCAAACAAAGCTATTTTAATCGAATGAAAGTCAATTACATTCTACAAAGCTTATTGAATCAAATGAAAGTCAAACACATTCAAACAAAGCTATTTGAATCAAATGAAAGTCAAACACGGTCAAACAAAGCTATTTGAATCAAATGAGAGTCAAATACATTAAAACAAAGCTAATTAAATCAAATAAAAGTCTAATACATTCTACAAAGCTAATTGAATTAAATTAAAGTCAAACACATTCAAACAAAGCTAATTGAATCAAATGAAAGTCAAACACATTCAAACAAAGATTTCGAATCAAATGAAAGTCAAATACATTCTACAAAGCTAATTGAATCAAATGAACGTAAAACACATTCAAATAAAGCTATTTGAATCAAATGAAAGTCAAATACATTCTACAAAGCTAATTGAATCAAATGAAAGTCAAACAAATTCAAACAAAAGCTATTTGAATCAAATGAGAGTCAAATAAATTTAAACAAAGCTAATTAAATCAAATAAAAGTAAAATACATTCTACAAAGCTAATTGAATCAAATGAAAGTCGAACACATTTAAACAAAGCCTTTTAAATCAAATGAAAGTCAAACACATTCAAAAAAAGCTTTTTAATTTAAATGAAAGTCAAACACATTCAAACAAAGCTATATAAATCAAATGAAAGTGAAATGCATTCTACAAAGCAAATTGAATTAAATGAAATTCAAACACATTCAAACAAAGTTATTTGAATCAAATGACAGTAAAACACATTCTACAAAGCTAATTGAATCAATTTAAAGTCAAACACATTCAAACAAAGCTATTTGAATCAAATGAAAGTCAAACACATTCTACAAAGCTAATTGAATCAAATGAAAGTCAAACACATTCAAACAAAGTCTTTTAAATCAAATGAAAGTCAAACACATTCTACAAAGCTAATTGAATCAAATGAAAGTCAAACACATTCAAACAAAGTCTTTTAAATCAAATGAAAGTCAAACACATTCAAAAGAAGCTTTTTAATTTAAATGAAAGTCAAACACATTCAAACAAAGCTATATTAATCAAATGAAAGTGAAATGCATTCTACAAAGCAAATTAAATTAAATGAAATTCAAACACATTCAAACAAAGCTATTTGAATCAAATGACAGTCAAATACATTCTACAAAGCAAATTGAATCAAATGAAAGTCAAACACAGTCAAACAAAGTTATTTGATTCAAATGAAAGTCAAATACATTCTACAAAGCTAATTGAATCAAATGAAAGTCAAACACATTCAAACAAAGCTAATTAAATCAAATAAAAGTCAAATACATTCTACAAAGCTAATTGAATCATATAAAAGTCAAACACATTCAAACAAAGCTAATTGAACCAAATGGAAGTCAAAGACATTCTACAATGATAATTGAATTAAATTAAAGTCAAACACATTGAAAATAAGCTAATTGAATTTAATGAAAGTCAAACACATTCAAACAAAGCTCTCGAATCAAGTGAAAGTCAAATACATTCTACAAAGCTAATTGAATCAAATGAAAGTCAAACACATTCAAACAAAGCTATTTGAATCAAATGAAAGTCAAATACATTTTACTAAGCTAATTGAATCAAATGAAAGTCAAACACATTCAAACAAAGCTATTTGAATCAAATGACAGTCAAATACGTTCTACAAAGCTAATGGTATCAAATGAAAGTCAAACACATTTAAACAAAGCTATTTGAATAAAATGAAAGTGAAATGCATTCTACAAAGGTAATTGAATCAAATGAATGTGAAACACATTCAAACAAAGCTATTTAAATCAAATGAGAGTCAAATACATTCAAACAAAGCTAATTAAATCAAATAAAAGTCAAATACATTCTACAAAGCTAATTGAATCAAATGAAAGTCAAACACATTCAAACAAAGCTAATTAAATCAACTGAAAGTCAAATACATTCAACAAAGCGAATTGAATCAAATGAAAGTCAAACACATTCAAACAAAGCTAATTGAATCAAATGAAAGTCAAACACATTCAAACAAAGATTTCGTATTAAATGAAAGTCAAATACATTTTACAAAGCTAATTGAATCAAATGAAAGTCAAACACATTCAAATAAAGCTATTTGAATCAAATGAAAGTCAAATACAATCTACAAAGCTAATTGAATCAAATGAAAGTCAAACACATTCAAACAAAGCTATTTGAATCAAATGAGAGTCAAATAAATTCAAACAAAGCTAATTAAATCAAATAAAAGTAAAATACATTCTACAAAGCTAATTGCATCAAATGAAAGTCAAACACATTCAAACAAAGCCTTTGAAATCAAATGAAAGTCAAACACATTCAAAAAAAGCTTTTTAATTTAAATGAAAGTCAAACACATTCAAACAAAGCTATATAAATCAAATGAAAGTGAAATGCATTCTACAAAGAAAATTGAATTAAATGAAATTCAAACACATTCAAACAAAGCTATTAGAATCAAATGACAGTCAAATACATTCTACAAAGCTAATTGAATCAATTGAAAGTGAAACACATTCAAACAAAGCTATTTGAATCAAATGAAAGTCAAATACATTCTACAAAACTAATTGAATCAAATGAAAGTCAAACACATTCAAACAAAGCTAATTGAATCAAATGAAGGTCAAACACATTCAAACAAAGCTATTTTAAATAAATGAATGTCAAATACATTCTACAAAGCTAATTGAATCAATTGAAAGTCAAACACATTCAAACAAAGCTATTTGAAGAAAATGAAAGTCAAATACATTCTACAATGCAAATTGAATCAAATGAAAGTCAAACATAGTCAAACAAAGCTATTTGAATCAAATGAGAGTCAAATACATTAAAACAAAGCTAATTAAATCAAATAAAAGTCTAATACATTCTACAAAGCTAATTGAATTAAATTAAAGTCAAACACATTCAAACAAAGCTAATTGAACCAAATGAAAGTCAAACACATTCAAACAAAGCTAATTAAATCAAATGAAAGTCAAACACATTCAAACAAAGCTAATTAAATCAAATGAAAGTCAAGCACATTCTAACAAAGCTATTTTAATCAAATGAAAGTCAAATACATTCTACAAAGCTAATTGAATCAAATGAAAGTAAAACACATTCAAACAAAGCTATTTAAATCAAATGAAAGTCAAACACATTCAAAAAAAGCTATTTGAATCAAATGAGAGTCAAATTAATTTAAACAAAGCTAATTAAATCAAATAAAAGTAAAATACATTCTACAAAGCTAATTGAATCAAATGAAAGTCAAACACATTCAAACAAAGCCTTTTAAATCAAATGAAAGTTAAACACATTCAAAAAAAGCTTTTTAATTTAAATGAAAGTCAAACACATTCAAACAAAGCTATATAAATCAAATGAAAGTGAAATGCATTCTACAAAGAAAATTGAATTAAAGGAAATTCAAACACATTCAAACAAAGCTATTTAAACCAAATGACTGTCAAACACATTCTACAAAGCTAATTGAATCAATTGAAATTCAAACAAAGCTATTTGAATCAAATGAAAGTCAAATACATTCTACAAAGCTAATTGAATCAAATGAAAGTCAAACACATTCAAACAAAGTCTTTTAAATCAAATGAAAGTCAAACATATTCAAAAAAAGCTTTTTAATTTAAATGAAAGTCAAACACATTCAAACAAAGCTATATAAATCAAATGAAAGTGAAATGCATTCTACAAAGCAAATTGAATTAAATGAAATTCAAACACATTCAAACAAAGCTATTTGAATCAAATGACAGTAAAACACATTCTACAAAGCTAATTGAATCAATTTAAAGTCAAACACATTCAAACAAAGCTATTTGAATCAAATGAAAGTCAAACACATTCTACAAAGCTAATTGAATCAAATGAAAGTCAAACACATTCAAACAAAGTCTTTTAAATCAAATGAAAGTCAAACACATTCTACAAAGCTAATTGAATCAAATGAAAGTCAAACACATTCAAACAAAGTCTTTTAAATCAAATGAAAGTCAAACACATTCAAAAGAAGCTTTTTAATTTAAATGAAAGTCAAACACATTCAAACAAAGCTATATTAATCAAATGAAAGTGAAATGCATTCTACAAAGCAAATTAAATTAAATGAAATTCAAACACATTCAAACAAAGCTATTTGAATCAAATGACAGTCAAATACATTCTACAAAGCAAATTGAATCAAATGAAAGTCAAACACAGTCAAACAAAGTTATTTGATTCAAATGAAAGTCAAATACATTCTACAAAGCTAATTGAATCAAATGAAAGTCAAACACATTCAAACAAAGCTAATTAAATCAAATAAAAGTCAAATACATTCTACAAAGCTAATTGAATCATATAAAAGTCAAACACATTCAAACAAAGCTAATTGAACCAAATGGAAGTCAAAGACATTCTACAATGATAATTGAATTAAATTAAAGTCAAACACATTGAAAATAAGCTAATTGAATTTAATGAAAGTCAAACACATTCAAACAAAGCTCTCGAATCAAGTGAAAGTCAAATACATTCTACAAAGCTAATTGAATCAAATGAAAGTCAAACACATTCAAACAAAGCTATTTGAATCAAATGAAAGTCAAATACATTTTACTTAGCTAATTGAATCAAATGAAAGTCAAACACATTCAAACAAAGCTATTTGAATCAAATGACAGTCAAATACGTTCTACAAAGCTAATGGTATCAAATGAAAGTCAAACACATTTAAACAAAGCTATTTGAATAAAATGAAAGTGAAATGCATTCTACAAAGCTAATTGAATCAAATGAATGTGAAACACATTCAAACAAAGCTATTTAAATCAAATGAGAGTCAAATACATTCAAACAAAGCTAATTAAATCAAATAAAAGTCAAATACATTCTACAAAGCTAATTGAATCAAATGAAAGTCAAACACATTCAAACAAAGCTAATTAAATCAACTGAAAGTCAAATACATTCAACAAAGCGAATTGAATCAAATGAAAGTCAAACACATTCAAACAAAGCTAATTGAATCAAATGAAAGTCAAACACATTCAAACAAAGATTTCGTATTAAATGAAAGTCAAATACATTTTACAAAGCTAATTGAATCAAATGAAAGTCAAACACATTCAAATAAAGCTATTTGAATCAAATGAAAGTCAAATACAATCTACAAAGCTAATTGAATCAAATGAAAGTCAAACACATTCAAACAAAGCTATTTGAATCAAATGAGAGTCAAATAAATTCAAACAAAGCTAATTAAATCAAATAAAAGTAAAATACATTCTACAAAGCTAATTGCATCAAATGAAAGTCAAACACATTCAAACAAAGCCTTTGAAATCAAATGAAAGTCAAACACATTCAAAAAAAGCTTTTTAATTTAAATGAAAGTCAAACACATTCAAACAAAGCTATATAAATCAAATGAAAGTGAAATGCATTCTACAAAGAAAATTGAATTAAATGAAATTCAAACACATTCAAACAAAGCTATTAGAATCAAATGACAGTCAAATACATTCTACAAAGCTAATTGAATCAATTGAAAGTGAAACACATTCAAACAAAGCTATTTGAATCAAATGAAAGTCAAATACATTCTACAAAACTAATTGAATCAAATGAAAGTCAAACACATTCAAACAAAGCTAATTGAATCAAATGAAGGTCAAACACATTCAAACAAAGCTATTTTAAATAAATGAATGTCAAATACATTCTACAAAGCTAATTGAATCAATTGAAAGTCAAACACATTCAAACAAAGCTATTTGAAGAAAATGAAAGTCAAATACATTCTACAATGCAAATTGAATCAAATGAAAGTCAAACATAGTCAAACAAAGCTATTTGAATCAAATGAGAGTCAAATACATTAAAACAAAGCTAATTAAATCAAATAAAAGTCTAATACATTCTACAAAGCTAATTGAATTAAATTAAAGTCAAACACATTCAAACAAAGCTAATTGAACCAAATGAAAGTCAAACACATTCAAACAAAGCTAATTAAATCAAATGAAAGTCAAACACATTCAAACAAAGCTAATTAAATCAAATGAAAGTCAAGCACATTCTAACAAAGCTATTTTAATCAAATGAAAGTCAAATACATTCTACAAAGCTAATTGAATCAAATGAAAGTAAAACACATTCAAACAAAGCTATTTAAATCAAATGAAAGTCAAACACATTCAAAAAAAGCTATTTGAATCAAATGAGAGTCAAATTAATTTAAACAAAGCTAATTAAATCAAATAAAAGTAAAATACATTCTACAAAGCTAATTGAATCAAATGAAAGTCAAACACATTCAAACAAAGCCTTTTAAATCAAATGAAAGTTAAACACATTCAAAAAAAGCTTTTTAATTTAAATGAAAGTCAAACACATTCAAACAAAGCTATATAAATCAAATGAAAGTGAAATGCATTCTACAACGAAAATTGAATTAAAGGAAATTCAAACACATTCAAACAAAGCTATTTAAACCAAATGACTGTCAAACACATTCTACAAAGCTAATTGAATCAATTGAAATTCAAACAAAGCTATTTGAATCAAATGAAAGTCAAATACATTCTACAAAGCTAATTGAATCAAATGAAAGTCAAACACATTCAAACAAAGTCTTTTAAATCAAATGAAAGTCAAACATATTCAAAAAAAGCTTTTTAATTTAAATGAAAGTCAAACACATTCAAACAAAGCTATATAAATCAAATGAAAGTGAAATGCATTCTACAAAGCAAATTGAATTAAATGAAATTCAAACACATTCAAACAAAGCTATTTGAATCAAATGACAGTCAAATACATTCTACAAAGCAAATTGAATCAAATGAAATTCAAACACAGTCAAACAAAGTTATTTGATTCAAATGAAAGTCAAATACATTCTACAAAGCTAATTGAATCAAATGAAAGTCAAACACATTCAAACAAAGCTAATTAAATCAAATAAAAGTCAAATACATTCTACAAAGCTAATTGAATCATATAAAAGTCAAACACATTCAAACAAAGCTAATTGAATCAAATGGAAGTCAAATACATTCTACAATGCTAATTCAATTAAATTAAAGTCAAACACATTCAAAATAAGCTAATTGAATTTAATGAAAGTCAAACACATTCAAATAAAGCTTTCGAATCAAGTGAAAGTCAAATACATTCTACAAAGCTAATTGAATCAAATGAAAGTCAAACACATTCAAACAAAGCTATTTGAATTAAATGAAAGTTAAATACATTCTACTAAGCTAATTGAATCAAATGAAAGTCAAACACATTAAAACAAAGCTATTTGAATCAAATGACAGTTAAATACGTTCTACAAAGCTAATTGTATCAAATGAAAGTCAAACACATTCAAACAAAGCATTTTGAATAAAATGAAAGTGAAATGCATTCTACAAAGCTAATTGAATCAAATGAAAGTGAAACACATTCAAACAAAGCTATTTGAATCAAATGAGAGTCAAATACATTCAAACAAAGCTAATTAAATCAAATAAAAGTCATATACATTCTACAAAGCTAATTGAATCAAATGAAAGTCAAACACATTCAAACAAAGCTAATTGAATTAACTGAAAGTCAAATACATTCAACAAAGCGAATTGAATCAAATGAAAGTCAAACTCATTCAAACAAAGCTAATTGAATCAAATGAAAGTCAAACACATTCAGACAAAGATTCGTATTAAATGAAAGTCAAATACATTCTACAAAGCAAATTGAATCAAATGAAAGGCAAACACATTCAAATAAAGCTATTTGAATCAAATGAAAGTCAAATACATTCTACAAAGCTAATTGAATCAAATGAAAGTCAAACACATTCAAACAAAGCTATTTGAATTAAATGAGAGTCAAATAAATTTAAACAAAGCTAATTAAATCAAATAAAAGTAAAATACATTTTACAAAACTAATTGAATCAAATGAAAGTCAAACACATTCAAACAAAGCCTTTTAAATCAAATGAAAGTCAAAAACATTCAAATAAAACTTTTTAATTTAAATGAAAGTCAAACACATTCAAACAAAGCTATATAAATCAAATGAAAGTGAAATGCATTCTACAAAGCAAATTGAATTAAATGAAATTCAAACACATTCAAACAAAGCTATTTGAATCAAATGACAGTCAAATACATCTTAAAAGCAAATTGAATCAAATGAAAGTCAAACACAGTCAAATAAAGTTATTTGATTCAAATGAAAGTAAAATACATTCTACAAAGCTAATTGAATCAAATGAAAGTCAAACACATTCAAACAAAGCCTTTTAAATCAAATGAAAGTCAAACACATTCAAAAAAAGCTTTTTAATTTAAATGAAAGTCAAACACATTCAAACAAAGCTATATAAATCAAATGAAAGTGAAATGAATTCTACAAAGCAAATTGAATTAAATGAAATTCAAACACATTCAAACAAAGCTATTTGAATCAAATGACAGTCAAACACATTCTACAAAGCTAATTGAATCAATTGAAAGTCAAACACATTCAAACAAAGCTATTTAAATCAAATGAAAGTCAAATACATTCTACAAAGCTAATTGAATCAAATGAAAGTCAAACACATTCAAACAAAGTCTAATAAATCAAATGAAAGTCAAACACATTCAAAAAAAGCTGTTTAATTAAAATGAATGTCAAACACATTCAAACAAAGCTATATAAATCAAATGAAAGTGAAATGCATTCTACAAAGCAAATTGAATTAAATGAAATTCAAACACATTCAAACAAAGCTATTTGAATCAAATGACAGTCAAATACATTCTGCAAAGCAAATTGAATCAAATGAAAGTCAAACACATTCAAACAAAGTTATTTGATTCAAATGAAAGTCAAATACATTCTACAAAGCTAAATGAATCAAATGAAAGTCAAACACATTTAAACAAAGCTAATTTAATCAAATAAAAGTCATATACATTCTACAAAGCTAATTGAATCATATAAAAGTCTAATACATTCTACAAAGCTAATTGAATTAAATTAAAGTCAAACATATTCAAACAAAGCTAATTGAATCAAATGAAAGTCAAACACATCCAAACAAAGCTAATTAAATCAAATGAAAGTCAAGCACATTCTAACATAGCTATTTTAATCAAATGAAAGTCAAATACATTCTACAAAGCTAATTGAATCAAATGAAAGTAAAACACATTCAAACAAAGCTATTTGAATCAAATGAAAGTAAAACACATTCAAACAAAGCTATTTGAATCAAATGAGAATCAAATCAGTTTAAACAAAGCTAATTAAATCAAATAAAAGTAAAATACATTCTACAAAGCTAATTGAATCAAATGAAAGTCAAACACATACAAACAAAGCCTTTTAAATCAAATAAAAGTCAAACACATTCAAAAAAAGCTTTTTAATTTAAATGAAAGTCAAACACATTCAAACAAAGCTATATAAATCAAATGAAAGTGAAATGCATTCTACAAAGCAAATTGAATTAAATGAAATTCAAACACATTCAAACAAAGCTATTTGAATGAAATGACAGTCAAACACATTCTACAAAGCTAAATGAATCAATTGAAAGTCAAACACATTCAAACAAAGCTATTTGAATCAAATGAAAGTCAAATACATTCTACAAAGCTAATTGAATCAAATGAAAGTCAAACACATTCAAACAAAGTCTTTTAAATCAAATGAAAGTCAAACACATTCAAAAAAAGCTATTTAATTTAAATGAAAGTCAAACACTTTCAAACAAAGCTATATAAATCAAATGAAAGTGAAATGCATTCTACAAAGGAAATTGAATTAAATGAAATTCAAACACATTCATACAAAGCTATTTGAATCAAATGACAGTCAAATACATTCTACAAAGCAAATTGAATCAAATGAAAGTCAAACACGGTCAAACAAAGTTATTTGATTCAAATGAAAGTCAAATACATTCTACAAAGCTAATTGAATCATATAAAAGTCAAACACATTCAAACAAAGCTAATTAAATCAAATGGAAGTCAAATACATTCAAAATAAGCTAATTGAATTAAATTAAAGTCAAACACATTCAAAATAAGCTATTTGAATTTAATGAAAGTCAAACACATTCAAACAAAGCTTTCGAATCAAGTGAAAGTCAAATACATTCTACAAAGCTAATTGAATCAAATGAAAGTCAAACACATTCAAACAAAGCTATTTGAATCAAATGAAAGACAAATACATTCTACAAAGCAAATTGAAACAAATGAAAGTCAAACACAGTCAAACAAAGTTATTTGACTCAAATGAAAGTCAAATACATTCTACAAAGCTAATTGAATCAAATGAAATTCAAACACATTCAAACAAAGCTATTTGAATCAAACGAAAGTCAAATACGTTCTACAAAGCTAATGGTATCAAATGAAAGTCAAATGCAATCAAATAAAGCTATTTGAGTCAAATGAAAGTCAAACACATTCAAACAAAGTTGTTTAAATTAAATGAAAGTGAAATGTATTCTACAAAGCTAATTGAATCAAATAAAAGTTAAATGCATTCAAACAAAGCTATTTGAATCAAATGAGAGTCAAATACATTCTACAAAGCTAATTGAATCAAATGAAAGTCAAACACATTCAAACAAAGCTAATAGAATCAAATGAAAGTCAAATACATTCAACAAAGCTAATTGAATCAAATGAAAGTCAAACACATTCAAACAAAGCTAATTGAATCAAATGAAAGTCAAGCACATTCAAACAAAGCTATTTTAATCGAATGAAAGTCAATTACATTCTACAAAGCTAATTGAATCAAATGAAAGTCAAACACATTCAAACAAAACTATTTGAATCAAATGAAAGTCAAACACATTCAAACAAAGCTATTTGAATCAAATGAAAGTCAAATACAATAAAACAAAGCTAAATAAATCAAATAAAAGTCTAATACATTCTACAAAGCTAATTGAATTAAATTAAAGTCAAAGACATTCAAACAAAGCTAATTGAATCAAATGAAAGTCAAACACATTCAAACAAAGCAAATTAAATCAAATGAAAGTCAAGCACATTCTAACAAAGGTATTTTAATCAAATGAAAGTCAAATACATTCTACAAAGCAAATTGAATCAAATGAAAGTAAAACACATTCAAACAAAGCTATTTGAATCAAATGAAAGTCAAACACATTCAAACAAAGCTATTTGAATCAAATGAGAGTCAAATAAATTTAAACAAAGCTAATTAAATCAAATAAAAGTAAAATACATTCTACAAAGCTAATTGAATCAAATGAAAGTCAAACACATTCAAACAAAGCCTTTTAAATCAAATGAAAGTCAAACACATTCCAAAAAAGCTTTTTCATTTAAATGAAAGTCAAACACATTCAAACAAAGCTATATAAATCAAATGAAAGTGAAATGCATTCTACAAAGAAAATTGAATTAAATGAAATTCAAACACATTCAAACAAAGCTATTTGAATCAAATGACAGTCAAATACATTCTACAAAGTAAATTTAATCAAATGAAAGTCAAACACATTCAAACAAAGCTATTAGAAGAAAATGAAAGTCAAATACATTCCACAAAGCAAATTGAATCAAATGAAAGTCAAACACAGTCAAACAAAGTTATTTGATTCAAATGAAAGTCAAATACATTCTACAAAGCTAATTGAATCAAATGAAAGTCAAACACATTGAAACAAAGCTAATTGAATCAAATGGAAGTCAAATACATTCTACAATGCTAATTGAATTAAATTAAAGTCAAACACATTCAAAATAAGCTAATTGAATTTAATGAAAGTCAAACACATTCAAACAAAGCTTTCGAATCAAGTGAAAGTCAAATACATTCTACAAAGCTAATTGAATCAAATGAAAGTCAAACACATTCAAACAAATCTATTTGAATCAAATGAAAGTCAAATACATTATACTAAGCTAATTGAATCAAATGAAAGTTAAACACATTCAAACAAAGCTATTTGAATCAAATGACAGTCAAATACGTTCTACAAAGCTAATTGTATCAAATGAAATTCAAACACATTCAAACAAAGCTATTTGAATAAAATGAAATTGAAATGCATTCTACAAAGATAATTGAATCAAATGAAAGTGAAACACATTCAAACAAAGCTATTTGAATCAAATGAGAGTCAAATACATTCAAACAAAGCTAATTAAATCAAATAAAAGTCAAATACATTCTACAAAGCTAATTGAATCAAATGAAAGTCAAACACATTCAAACAAAACTAATTGAATTAACTGAAAGTCAAATACATTCAACAAAGCGAATTGAATCAAATGAAAGTCAAACACATTCAAACAAAGCTAATTGAATCAAATGAAAGTCAAACACATTCAAACAAAGATTTCGTATTAAATGAAAGTCAAATACATTCTACAAAGCTAATTGAATCAAATGAAAGTCAAACACATTCGAATAAAGCTATTTGAATCAAATGACAGTCAAATAAATTCTACAAAGCTAATTGAATCAAATGAAAGTTAAACACATTCAAACAAAGCTATTTGAATTAAATGAGAGTCAAATAAATTTAAACAAAGCTAATTAAATCAAATAAAAGTAAAATACATTTTACAAAGCTAATTGAATCAAATGAAAGTCAAACACATTCAAACAAAGCCTTTTAAATCAAATGAATGTCAAACACATTCAAATAAAACTTTTTAATTTAAATGAAAGTCAAACACATTCAAACAAAGCTATATAAATCAAATGAAAGTGAAATGCATTCTACAAAGCAAATTGAATTAAATGAAATTCAAACACATTCAAACAAAGCTATTTGAATCAAATGACAGTCAAATACATTTTACAAAGCAAATTGAATCAAATGAAAGTCAAACACAGTCAAACAAAGTTATTTGATTCAAATGAAAGTAAAATACATTCTACAAAGCTAATTGAATCAAATGAAAGTCAAACACATTCAAACAAAGCCTTTTAAATCAAATGAAAGTCAAACACATTCAAAAAAAGCTTTTTAATTTAAATGAAAGTCAAACACATTCAAACAAAGCTATATAAATCAAATGAAAGTGAAATGCATTCTACAAAGAAAATTGAATTAAATGAAATTCAAACACATTCAAACAAAGCTATTTGAATCAAATGACAGTCAAATACATTCTACAAAGTATATTTAATCAAATGAAAGTCAAACACATTCAAACAAAGCTATTAGAAGAAAATGAAAGTCAAATACATTCCACAAAGCAAATTGAATCAAATGAAAGTCAAACACAGTCAAACAAAGTTATTTGATTCAAATGAAAGTCAACTACATTCTACAAAGCTAATTGAATCAAATGAAAGTCAAACACATTCAAACAAAGCTAATTGAATCAAATGGAAGTCAAATACATTCTACAATGCTAATTGAATTAAATTAAAGTCAAACACATTCAAAATAAGCTAATTGAATTTAATGAAAGTCAAACACATTCAAACAAAGCTTTCGAATCAAGTGAAAGTCAAATACATTCTACAAAGCTAATTGAATCAAATGAAGGTCAAACACATTCAAACAAATCTATTTGAATCAAATGAAAGTCAAATACATTCTTCTAAGCTAATTGAATCAAATGAAAGTTAAACACATTCAAACAAAGCTATTTGAATCAAATGACAGTCAAATACGTTCTACAAAGCTAATTGTATCAAATGAAAGTCAAACACATTCAAACAAAGCTATTTGAATAAAATGAAAGTGAAATGCATTCTACAAAGATAATTGAATCAAATGAAAGTATAACACATTCAAACAAAGCTATTTGAATCAAATGAGAGTCAAATACATTCAAACAAAGCTAATTAAATCAAATAAAAGTCAAATACATTCTACAAAGCTAATTGAATCAAATGAAAGTCAAACACATTCTAAACAAAACTAATTGAATTAACTGAAAGTCAAATACATTCAACAAAGCGAATTGAATCAAATGAAAGTCAAAAACATTCAAACAAAGCTAATTGAATCAAATGAAAGTCAAACACATTCAAACAAAGATTTCGTATTAAATGAAAGTCAAATACATTCTACAAAGCTAATTGAATCAAATGAAAGTCAAACACATTCGAATAAAGCTATTTGAATCAAATGACAGTCAAATAAATTTTACAAAGCTAATTGAATCAAATGAAAGTCAAACACATTCAAACAAAGCTATTTGAATTAAATGAGAGTCAAATAAATTTAAACAAAGCTAATTAAATCAAATAAAAGTAAAATACATTTTACAAAGCTAATTGAATCAAATGAAAGTCAAACACATTCAAACAAAGCCTTTTAAATCAAATGAAAGTCAAACACATTCAAATAAAACTTTTTAATTTAAATGAAAGTCAAACACATTCAAACAAAGCTATATAAATCAAATGAAAGTGAAATGCATTCTACAAAGCAAATTGAATTAAATGAAATTCAAACACATTCAAACAAAGCTATTTGAATCAAATGACAGTCAAATACATCTTACAAAGCAAATTGAATCAAATGAAAGTCAAACACAGTCAAACAAAGTTATTTGATTCAAATGAAAGTAAAATACATTCTACAAAGCTAATTGAATCAAATGAAAGTCAAACACATTCAAACAAAGCCTTTTAAATCAAATGAAAGTCAAACACATTCAAAAAAAGCTTTTTAATTTAAATGAAAGTCAAACACATTCAAACAAAGCTATATAAATCAAATGAAAGTTAAATGCATTCTACAAAGCAAATTGAATTAAATGAAATTCAAACACATTCAAACAAAGCTATTTAAATCAAATGACAGTCAAACACATTCTACAAAGCTAATTGAATCAATTGAAATTCAAACAAAGCTATTTGAATCAAATGAAAGTCAAATACATTCTACAAAGCTAATTGAATCAAATGAAAGTCAAACACATTCAAACAAAGTCTTTTAAATCAAATCAAAGTTAAACACATTCAAAAAAAGCTTTTTATTTTAAATGAAAGTCAAACACATTCAAACAAAGCTATATAAATCAAATGAAAGTGAAATGCATTCTACAAAGCGAATTGAATTAAATGAAATTCAAACACATTCAAAGAAAGCTATTTGAATCAAATGACAGTCAAATACATTCTACAAAGTAAATTGAATCAAATGAAAGTCAAACACATTCAAACAAAGCTATTAGAAGAAAATGAAAGTCAAATACATTCTACAAAGCAAATTGAATCAAATGAAAGTCAAACACAGTCAAACAAAGTTATTTGATTCAAATGAAATTCAAATACATCCTACAAAGCTAATTGAATCAAATGAAAGTCAAACACATTCAAACAAAGCTAATTGAATCAAATGGAAGTCAAATACATTCTACAATGCTAATTGAATTAAATTAAAGTAAAACACATTCAAAATAAGCTAATTGAATTTAATGAAAGTCAAACACATTCAAACAAAGCTTTCGAATCAAGTGAAAGTCAAATACATTCTACAAAGCTAATTGAATCAAATGAAAGTCAAACACATTCAAACAAATCTATTTGAATCAAATGAAAGTCAAATACATTCTACTAAGCTAATTGAATCAAATGAAAGTCAAACACATTCAAACAAAGCTATTTGAATCAAATGACAGTCAAATACGTTCTACAAAGCTAATTGTATCAAATGAAAGTCAAACACATTCAAACAAAGCTATTTGAATAAAATGAAAGTGAAATGCATTCTACAAAGCTAATTGAATCAAATAAAAGTGAAACACATTCAAACAAAGCTATTTGAATCAAATGAGAGTCAAATACATTCAAACAAAGCTAATTAAATCAAATAAAAGTCAAATACATTCTACAAAGCTAATTGAATCAAATGAAAGTCAAACACATTCAAACAAAACTAATTGAATTAACTGAAAGTCAAATACATTCAACAAAGCGAATTGAATCAAATGAAAGTCAAACACATTCAAACAAAGCTAATTGAATCAAATGAAAGTCAAACACATTCAAACAAAGATTTCGTATTAAATGAAAGTCAAATACATTCTACAAAGCTAATTGAATCAAATGAAAGTCAAACACATTCGAATAAAGCTATTTGAATCAAATGACAGTCAAATAAATTCTACAAAGCTAATTGAATCAAATGAAAGTCAAACACATTCAAACAAAGCTATTTGAATCTAATGAGAGTCAAATAAATTTAAACAAAGCTAATTAAATCAAATAAAAGTAAAATACATTTTACAAAGCTAATTGAATCAAATGAAAGTCAAACACATTTGAACAAAGCCTTTTAAATCAAATGAAAGTCAAACACATTCAAATAAAACTTTTTAATTTAAATGAAAGTCAAACACATTCAAACAAAGCTATATAAATCAAATGAAAGTGAAATGCATTCTACAAAGCAAATTGAATTAAATGAAATTCAAACACATTCAAACAAAGCTATTTGAATCAAATGACAGTCAAATACATTTTACAAAGCAAATTGAATCAAATGAAAGTCAAACACAGTCAAACAAAGTTATTTGATTCAAATGAAAGTAAAATACATTCTACAAAGCTAATTGAATCAAATAAAAGTCAAACACATTCAAACAAAGCCTTTTAAATCAAATGAAAGTCAAACACATTCAATTAAAGCTTTTTAATTTAAATGAAAGCCAAACACATTCAAACAAAGCTATATAAATCAAATGAAAGTGAAATGCATTCTACAAAGCAAATTGAATTAAATGAAATTCAAACACATTCAAACAAAGCTATTTAAATCAAATGACAGTCAAACACATTCTACAAAGCTAATTGAATCAATTGAAATTCAAACAAAGCTATTTGAATCAAATGAAAGTCAAAAACATTCTACAAAGCTAATTGAATCAAATGAAAGTCAAACACATTCAAACAAAGTCTTTTAAATCAAATGAAAGTCAAACACATTCAAAAAAAGCTTTTTATTTTAAATGAAAGTCAAACACATTCAAACAAAGCTATATAAATCAAATGAAAGTGAAATGCATTCTACAAAGCAAATTGAATTAAATGAAATTCAAACACATTCAAATAAAGCTTTTTGAATCAAATGACAGTCAAATACATTCTACAAAGTAAATTGAATCAAATGAAAGTCAAACACATTCAAACAAAGCTATTAGAAGAAAATGAAAGTCAAATACATTCTACAAAGCAAATTGAATCAAATGAAAGTCAAACACAGTCAAACAAAGTTATTTGATTCAAATGAAATTCAAATACATCCTACAAAGCTAATTGAATCAAATGAAAGTCAAACACATTCAAACAAAGCTAATTGAATCAAATGGAAGTCAAATACATTCTACAATGCTAATTGAATTAAATTAAAGTCAAACACATTCAAAATAAGCTAATTGAATTTAATGAAAGTCAAACACATTCAAACAAAGCTTTCGAATCAAGTGAAAGTCAAATACATTCTACAAAGCTAATTAAATCAAATGAAAGTCAAACACATTCAAACAAATCTATTTGAATCAAATGAAAGTCAAATACATTCTACTAAGCTAATTGAATCAAATGAAAGTCAAACACTCTCAAACAAAGCTATTTGAATCAAATGACAGTCAAATACGTTCTACAAAGCTAATTGTATCAAATGAAAGTCAAACACATTCAAACAAAGCTATTTGAATAAAATGAAAGTGAAATGCATTCTACAAAGCTAATTGAATCAAATAAAAGTGAAACACATTCAAACAAAGCTATTTGAATCAAATGAGAGTCAAATACATTCAAACAAAGCTAATTAAATCAAATAAAAGTCAAATACATTCTACAAAGCTAATTGAATCAAATGAAAGTCAAACACATTCAAACAAAACTAATTGAATTAACTGAAAGTCAAATACATTCAACAAAGCGAATTGAATCAAATGAAAGTCATACACATTCAAACAAAGCTAATTGAATCAAATGAAAGTCAAACACATTCAAACAAAGATTTCGTATTAAATGAAAGTCAAATACATTCTACAAAGCTAATTGAATCAAATGAAAGTCAAACACATTCGAATAAAGCTATTTGAATCAAATGACAGTCAAATAAATTCTACAAAGCTAATTGAATCAAATGAAAGTCAAACACATTCAAACAAAGCTATTTAAATTAAATAAGAGTCAAATAAATTTAAACAAAGCTAATTAAATCAAATAAAAGTAAAATACATTTTACAAAGCTAATTGAATCAAATGAAAGTCAAACACATTCAAACAAAGCCTTTTAAATCAAATGAAAGTCAAACACATTCAAATAAAACTTTTTAATTTAAATGAAAGTCAAACACATTCAAACAAAGCTATATAAATCAAATGAAAGTGAAATGCATTCTACAAAGCAAATTGAATTAAATGAAATTCAAACACATTCAAACAAAGCTATTTGAATCAAATGACAGTCAAATACATTTTACAAAGCAAATTGAATCAAATGAAAGTCAAACACAGTCAAACAAAGTTATTTGATTCAAATGAAAGTAAAATACATTCTACAAAGCTAATTGAATCAAATGAAAGTCAAACACATTCAAACAAAGCCTTTTAAATCAAATGAAAGTCAAACACATTCAATAAAAGCTTTTTAATTTAAATGAAAGTCAAACACATTCAAACAAAGCTATATAAATCAAATGAAAGTGAAATGCATTCTACAAAGCAAATTGAATTAAATGAAATTCAAACACATTCAAACAAAGCTATTTAAATCAAATGACAGTCAAACACATTCTACAAAGCTAATTGAATCAATTGAAATTCAAACAAAGCTATTTGAATCAAATGAAAGTCAAATACATTCTACAAAGCTAATTGAATCAAATGAAAGTCAAACACATTCAAACAAAGTCTTTTAAATCAAATGAAAGTCAAACACATTCAAAAAAAGCTTTTTATTTTAAATGAAAGTCAAACACATTCAAACAAAGCTATATAAATCAAATGAAAGTGAAATGCATTCTACAAAGCAAATTGAATTAAATGAAATTCAAACACATTCAAATAAAGCTTTTTGAATCAAATGACAGTCAAATACATTCTACAAAGTAAATTGAATCAAATGAAAGTCAAACACATTCAAACAAAGCTATTAGAAGAAAATGAAAGTCAAATACATTCTACAAAGCAAATTGAATCAAATGAAAGTCAAACACAGTCAAACAAAGTTATTTGATTCAAATGAAATTCAAATACATCCTACAAAGCTAATTGAATCAAATGAAAGTCAAACACATTCAAACAAAGCTAATTGAATCAAACGGAAGTCAAATACATTCTACAATGCTAATTGAATTAAATTAAAGTCAAACACATTCAAAATAAGCTAATTGAATTTAATGAAAGTCAAACACATTCAAACAAAGCTTTCGAATCAAGTGAAAGTCAAATACATTCTACAAAGCTAATTAAATCAAATGAAAGTCAAACACATTCAAACAAATCTATTTGAATCAAATGAAAGTCAAATACATTCTACTAAGCTAATTGAATCAAATGAAAGTCAAACACATTCAAACAAAGCTATTTGAATCAAATGACAGTCAAATACGTTCTACAAAGCTAATTGTATCAAATGAAAGTCAAACACATTCAAACAAAGCTATTTGAATAAAATGAGAGTCAAATACATTCAAACAAAGCTAATTAAATCAAATGAAAGTCAAATACATTCAAACAAAGCTAATTAAATCAAATAAAAGTCAAATACATTCTACAAAGCTAATTGAATCTAATGAAAGTCAAACACATTCAAACAAAGCTAATTGAATTAACTGAAAGTCAAATACATTCAACAAAGCTAATTGAAACAAATGAAAGTCAAACACATTCAAACAAAGCTAATTGAATCAAATGAAAGTCAAACACATTCAAACAAAGATTTTGTATTAAATGAAAGTCAAATACATTCTACAAAGCTAATTGAATCAAATGAAAGTCAAACACATTCAAATAAAGCTATTTGAATCAAATGACAGTCAAATACATTCTACAAAGCTAATTGAATCAAATGAAAGTCAAACACATTCAAACAAAGCTATTTGAATTAAATGAGAGTCAAATAAATTTAAACAAAGCTAATTAAATCAAATAAAAGTAAAATACATTCTACAAAGCTAAATGAATCAAATGAAAGTCAAACACATTCAAACAAAGCCTTTTAAATCAAATGAAAGTCAAACACATTCAAATAAAACTTTTTAATTTAAATGAAAGTCAAACACATTCAAACAAAGCTATATAAATCAAATGAAAGTGAAATGCATTCTACAAAGCAAATTGAATTAAATGAAATTCAAACACATTCAAACAAAGCTATTTGAATCAAATGACAGTCAAATACATTCTACAAAGCAAATTGAATCAAATGAAAGTCAAACACAGTCAAACAAAGTTATTTGATTCAAATGAAAGTAAAATACATTCTACAAAGCTAATTGAATCAAATGAAAGTCAAACACATTCAAACAAAGCTAATTAAATCAAATAAAAGTCAAATACAATCTACAAAGCTAATTGAATCATATAAAAGTCAAACACATTCAAACAAAGCTAATTGAATCAAATGGAAGTCAAATACATTCTACAATGCTAATTGAATTAAATTAAAGTCAAACACATTCAAACTAAGCTAATTGAATTTAATGAAAGTCAAACACATTCAAACAAAGCTTTCGAATCAAGTGAAAGTCAAATACATTCTACAAAGCTAATTGAATCAAATGAAAGTCAAACACATTCAAACAAATCTATTAGAATCAAATGAAAGTCAAATATATTCTACTAAGCTAATTGAATCAAATGAAAGTCAAACACATTCAAACAAAAGCTATTTGATTCAAATGACAATCAAATACGTTCTACAAAGCTAATTGTATCAAATGAAAGTCAAACACATTCAAACAAAGCTATTTGAATAAAATGAAATTGAAATGCATTCTACAAAGCTACTTGAATCAAATGAAATTAAAACACATTCAAACAAAGCTATTTGAATCAAATGAGAGTCAAATACATTCAAACGAAGCTAATTAAATCAAATAAAAGTCAAATACATTCTACAAAGCTAATTGAATCAAATGAAAGTCAAACACATTCAAACAAAGCTAATTCAATTAACTGAAAGTCAAATACATTCAACAAAGCGAATTGAATCAAATGAAAATCAAACACATTCAAACAAAGCTAATTGAATCAAATGAAAGTCAAACACATTCAAACAAAGATTTCGTATTAAATGAAAGTCAAATACATTCTACAAAGCTAATTGAATCAAATGAAAGTCAAACACATTCAAATAAAGCTATTTGAATCAAATGATAGTTAAATACATTCTACAAAGCTAATTGAATCAAATGAAAGTCAAACACAATCAAACAAAGCTATTTGAATCAAATAAGAGTCAAATAAATTTAAACAAAGCTAATTAAATCAAATAAAAGTAAAATACATTCTACAAAGCTAATTGAATTAAATGAAAGTCAAACACATTCCAACTAAGCCTTTTAAATTAAATGAAAGTCAAACACATTCAAAAAAAGCTTTTTAATTTAAATGAAAGTCAAACACATTCAAACAAAGCTATATAAATCAAATGAAAGTGAAATGCATTCTACAAAGCAAATTGAATTAAATGAAATTCAAACACATTCAAACAAAGCTATTTGAATCAAATGACAGTCAAACACATTCTACAAAGCTAATTGAATCAATTGAAAGTCAAACACATTCAAACAAAGCTATTTGAATCAAATGAATGTCAAATACATTCTACAAAGCTAATTGAATCAAATGAAAGTCAAACACATTCAAACAAAGTCTTTTAAATCAAATGAAAGTCAAACACATTCAAAAAAAGCTTATTAATTTAAATGAAAGTCAAACACATTCAAACAAAGCTATATAAATCAAATGAAAGTGAAATGCATTCTACAAAGCAAATTGAATTAAATGAAATTCAAACACATTCAAACAAAGCTATTTGAATCAAATGACAGTCAAATACGTTCTACAAAGCTAATTGTATCAAATGAAAGTCAAACCAACATTCAAACAAAGCTATTTGAATAAAATGAAAGTGAAATGCATTCTACAAAGCTAATTGAATCAAATGAAAGTGAAACACATTCAAACAAAGCTATTTGAATCAAATGAGAGTCAAATACATTCAAACAGAGCTAAATAAATCAAATCAAAGTCAAATACATTCTACAAAGCAAATTGAATCAAATAAAAGTCAAACACAGTCAAACAAAGTTATTTGATTCAAATTAAAAGTCAAATACATTTTACAAAGCTAATTGAATCAAATGAAAGTCAAACACATTCAAATAAAGCTATTTGAATCAAATGACAGTCAAATACATTCTACAAAGCTAATTGAATCAAATGAAAGTCAAACACATTCAAACAAAGCTATTTGAATTAAATGAGAGTCAAATAAATTTAAACAAAGCTAATTAAATCAAATAAAAGTAAAATACATTCTACAAAGCTAATTGAATCAAATGAAAGTCAAACACATTCAAACAAAGCCTTTTAAATCAAATGAAAGTCAAACACATTCAAATAAAATGTTTTAATTTAAATGAAAGTCAAACACATTCAAACAAAGCTATATAAATCAAATGAAAGTGAAATGCATTCTACAAAGCAAATTGAATTAAATGAAATTCAAACACATTCAAACAAAGCTATTTGAATCAAATGACAGTTAAATACATTCTACAAAGCAAATTGAATCAAATGAAAGTCAAACACAGTCAAACAAAGTTATTTGATTCAAATGAAAGTAAAATACATTCTACAAAGCTAATTGAATCAAATGAAAGTCAAACACATTCAAACAAAGCTAATTAAATCAAATAAAAGTCAAATACATTCTACAAAGCTAATTGAATCATATAAAAGTAAAACACATTCAAACAAAGCTAATTGAATCAAATGGAAGTCAAATACATTCTACAATGCTAATTGAATTAAATTAAAGTCAAAGACATTCAAACTAAGCTAATTGAATTTAATGAAAGTCAAACACATTCAAACAAAGCTTTCGAATCAAGTGAAAGTCAAATACATTCTACAAAGCTATTTGAATCAAATGAAAGTTAAACACATTCAAACAAAGCTATTTGAATCAAATAGAGTCAAATATATTCTACTAAGCTAATTGAATCAAATGAAAGTCAAACACATTCAAACAAAGCTATTTGAATCAAATGACAGTCAAATACGTTCTACAAAGCTAATTGTATCAAATGAAAGTCAAACACATTCAAACAAAGCTTTCGAATCAAGTGAAAGTCAAATACATTCTACAAAGCTAATTGAATCAAATGAAAGTCAAACACATTCAAACAAAGCTATTTGAATCAAATGAAAGACAAATACAATCTACAAAGCAAATTGAAACAAATGAAAGTCAAACACAGTCAAACAAAGTTATTTGACTCAAATGAAAGTCAAATACATTCTACAAAGCTAATTGAATCAAATGAAATTCAAACACATTCAAACAAAGCTATTTGAATCAAATGAAAGTCAAATACGTTCTACAAAGCTAATTGTATCAAATGAAAGTCAAACGCAATCAAACAAAGTTGTTTAAATAAATGAAAGTGAAATGTATTCTACAAAGCTAATTGAATCAAATGAAAGTTAAATGTATTCAAACAAAGCAATTTGAATCAAATGAGAGTCAAATACATTCTACAAAGCTAATTGAATCAAATGAAAGTCAAACACATTCAAACAAAGCTAATTGAATCAAATGAAAGTCAAATACATTCAACAAAGCTAATTGAATCAAATGAAATTCAAACACATTCAAACAAAGCTAACTGAATCAAATGAAAGTCAAGCACATTCAAACAAAGCTATTTTAATCGAATGAAAGTCAATTACATTCTACAAAGCTAATTGAATCAAATGAGAGTCAAACACATTCAAACAAAGCTATTTGAATCAAATGAAAGTCAAACACATTCAAACAAAGCTATTTGAATCAAATGAGAGTCAAATACATTAAAACAAAGCTAATTAAATCAAATAAAAGTCTAATACATTCTACAAAGCTAATTGAATTAAATTAAAGTCAAACACATTCAAACAAAGCTAATTGAATCAAATGAAAGTCAAACACATTCAAACAAAGCTAATTAAATCAAATGAAAGTCAAGCACATTCTAACAAAGCTATTTTAATCAAACGAAAGTCAAATACATTCTACAAAGCTTATTGAATCAAATTAAAGTAAAACACATTCAAACAAAGCTATTTGAATCAAATGAAAGTCAAACACATTCAAACAAAGCTATTTGAATCAAATGAGAGTCAAATAAATTTAAACAAAGCTAATTAAATCAAATAAAAGTCAAATACATTCTACAAAGCTAATTGAATCAAATGAAAGTCAAACACATTCAAACAAAGTCTTTTAAATCAAATGAAAGTCAAACACATTCAAAAAAAGCTTTTTAATTTAAATGAAAGTCAAACACATTCAAACAAAGCTAAATAAATCAAATGAAAGTCAAATGCATTCTACAAAGGAAATTGAATTAAATGAAATTCAAACACATTTAAACAAAGCTATTTGAATCAAATGAAAGTCAAATACATTCTACAAAGCAAATTGAATCAAATGAAAGTCAAACACAGTCAAACAAAGTTATTTGATTCAAATGAAAGTCAAATACATTCTACAAAGCTAATTGAATCAAATGAAAGTCAAACACATTCAAACAAAGCTAATTAAATCAAATAAAAGTCAAATACATTCTACAAAGCTAATTGAATCATATAAAAGTCAAACACATTCAAACAAAGCTAATTGAATCAAATGGAAGTCAAATACATTCTACAATGCTAATTGAATTAAATTAAAGTCAAAGACATTCAAACTAAGCTAATTGAATTTAATGAAAGTCAAACACATTCAAACAAAGCTTTCGAATCAAGTGAAAGTCAAATACATTCTACAAAGCTAATTGAATCAAATGAAAGTTAAACACATTCAAACAAAGCTATTTGAATCAAATGAAAGTCAAATATATTCTACTAAGCTAATTGAATCAAATGAAAGTCAAACACATTCAAACAAAGCTATTTGAATCAAATGACAGTCAAATACGTTCTACAAAGCTAATTGTATCAAATGAAAGTCAAACACATTCAAACAAAGCTATTTGAATAAAATGAAAGTGAAATGCATTCTACAAAGCTACTTGAATCAAATGAAAGTGAAACACATTCAAACAAAGCTATTTGAATCAAATGAGAGTCAAATACATTCAAACGAAGCTAATTAAATCAAATAAAAAACAAATACATTCTACAAAGCTAATTGGATCAAATGAAAGTCAAACACATTCAAACAAAGCTAATTAAATCAAATGAAAGTCAAGCACATTCTAACAAAGCTATTTTAATCAAATGAAAGTCAAATACATTCTACAAAGCTAATTGAATCAAATGAAAGTAAAACACATTCAAACAAAGCTATTTGAATCAAATGAAAGTCAAACACATTCAAACAAAGCTATTTGAATCAAATGAGAGTCAAATAAATTTAAACAAAGCTAATTAAATCAAATAAAAGTCAAATACATTCTACAAAGCTAATTGAATCAAATGAAAGTCAAACACATTCAAACAACGTCTTTTAAATCAAATGAAAGTCAAACACATTCAAAAAAAGCTTTTTAATTTAAATGAAAGTCAAACACATTCAAACAAAGCTATATAAATCAAATGAAAGTGAAATGCATTCTACAAAGCAAATTGAATTAAATGAAATTCAAACACATTTAAACAAAGCTATTTGAATCAAATGAAAGTCAAATACATTCTACAAAGCAAATTGAATCAAATGAAAGTCAAACACAGTCAAACAAAGTTATTTGATTCAAATGAAAGTCAAATACATTCTACAAAGCTAATTGAATCAAATGAAAGTCAAACACATTTAAACAAAGCTAATTAAATCAAATAAAAGTCAAATACATTCTACAAAGCTAATTGAATCATATAAAAGTTAAACACATTCAAACAAAGCTAATTGAATCAAATGGAAGTCAAATACATTCTACAATGCTAATTGAATTAAATTAAAGTCAAAGACATTCAAACTAAGCTAATTGAATTTAATGAAAGTCAAACACATTCAAACAAAGCTTTCGAATCAAGTGAAAGTCAAATACATTCTACAAAGCTAATTGAATCAAATGAAAGTTAAACACATTCAAACAAAGCTATTTGAATCAAATGAAAGTCAAATATATTCTACTAAGCTAATTGAATCAAATGAAAGTCAAACACATTCAAACAAAGCTATTTGAGTCAAATGACAGTCAAATACGTTCTACAAAGCTAATTGTATCAAATGAAAGTCAAACACATTCAAACAAAGCTATTTGAATAAAATGAAAGTGAAATGCATTCTACAAAGCTACTTGAATCAAATGAAAGTGAAACACATTCAAACAAAGCTATTTGAATCAAATGAGAGTCAAATACATTCAAACGAAGCTAATTAAATCAAATAAAAGTCAAATACATTCTACAAAGCTAATTGAATCAAATGAAAGTCAAACACATTCAAACAAAGCTAATTGAATTAACAGAAAGTCAAATACATTCAACAAAGCGAATTGAATCAAATGAAAGTCAAACACATTCAAACAAAGCTAATTGAATCAAATGAAAGTCAAACACATTCAAACAAAGATTTCGTATTAAATGAAAGTCAAATACATTCTACAAAGCTAATTGAATCAAATGAAAGTCAAACACATTCAAATAAAGCTATTTGAATCAAATGAAAGTTAAATACATTCTACAAAGCTAATTGAATCAAATGAAAGTCAAACACAATCAAACAAAGCTATTTGAATCAAATAAGAGTCAAATAAATTTAAACAAAGCTAATTAAATCAAATAAAAGTAAAATACATTCTACAAAGCTAATTGAATCAAATGAAAGTCAAACACATTCCAACAAAGCCTTTTAAATTAAATGAAAGTCAAACACATTCAAAAAAAGCTTTTTAATTTAAATGAAAGTCAAACACATTCAAACAAAGCTATATAAATCAAATGAAAGTGAAATGCATTCTACAAAGCAAATTGAATTAATTGAAATTCAAACACATTCAAACAAAGCTATTTGAATCAAATGACAGTCAAACACATTCTACAAAGCTAATTGAATCAATTGAAAGTCAAACATATTCAAACAAAGCTATTTGAATCAAATGAAAGTCAAATACATTCTACAAAGCTAATTGAATCAAATGAAAGTCAAACACATTCAAACAAAGTCTTTTAAATCAAATGAAAGTCAAACACATTCAAAAAAAGCTTTTTAATTTAAATGAAAGTCAAACACATTTAAACAAAGCTATATAAATCAAATGAAAGTGAAATGCATTCTACAAAGCAAATTGAATTAAATGAAATTCAAACACATTCAAACAAAGCTATTTGAATCAAATGACAGTCAAATACATTCTACAAAGCAAATTCAATGAAATGAAAGTCAAACACAGTCAAACAAAGTTATTTGATTCAAATGAAAGTCAAATACATTCTACAAAGCTAATTGAATCAAATGAAAGTCAAACACATTCAAACAAAGCTAATTAAATCAAATAAAAGTCAAATACATTCAACAAAGCTAATTGAATCATATAAAAGTCAAACACATTCAAACAAAGCTAATTGAATCAAATGGAAGTCAAATACATTCTACAATGCTAATTGAATTAAATTGAAGTCAAACACATTCAAAATAAGCTAATTGAATTTAATGAAAGTCAAACACATTCAAACAAAGCTTTCGAATCAAGTGAAAGTCAAATACATTCTACAAAGCTAATTGAATCAAATGACAGTCAAACACATTCTAACAAAGCTATTTGAATCAAATGAAAGTCAAATACATTCTACTAAGCTAATTGAATCAAATGAAAGTCAAACACATTCAAACAAAGCTATTTGAATCAAATGACAGTCAAATTCGTTCTACAAAGCTAATTGTATCAAATGAAAGTCAAACACATTCAAACAAAGCTATTTGAATAAAATGAAAGTGAAATGCATTTTACAAAGCTAATTGAATCAAATGAAAGTGAAACACATTCAAACAAAGCTATTTGAATGTAATGAGAGTCAAATACATTCAAACAAAGCTAATTAAATCAAATAAAAGTCAAATACATTCTACAAAGCTAATTGAATCAAATGAAAGTCAAACACATTCAAACAAAGCTAATTGAATTAACTGAAAGTCAAATACATTCAACAAAGCGAATTGAATCAATTGAAAGTCAAACACATTCAAACAAAGATTTCGTATTAAACGAAAGTCACATACATTCTACAAAGCTAATTGAATCAAATGAAAGTCAAACACATTCAAATAAAGCTATTTTAATCAAATGAAAGTCAAATACATTCTACAAAGCTAATTGAATCAAATGAAAGTCAAACACATTCAAACAAAGCTAATTGAATTAACTGAAAGTCAAATACATTCAACAAAGCGAATTGAATCAATTGAAAGTCAAACACATTCAAACAAAGATTTCGTATTAAACGAAAGTCACATACATTCTACAAAGCTAATTGAATCAAATGAAAGTCAAACACATTCAAATAAAGCTATTTTAATCAAATGAAAGTCAAATACATTCTACAAAGCTAATTGAATCAAATGAAAGTCAAACACATTCAAACAAAGCTATTTGAATCAAATCAGAGTCAAATAAATTTAAACAAAGCTAATTAAATCAAATAAAAGTAAAATACATTCTACAAAGCTAATTGAATCAAATGCAAGTCAAACACATTCAAACAAAGCCTTTTAAATTAAATGAAAGTCAAACACATTTAAAAAAAGCTTTTTAATTTAAATGAAAGTCAAACACATTCAAACAAAGCTATATAAATCAAATGAAAGTGAAATGCATTCTACAAAGCAAAATGATATTAAATGAAATTCAAACACATTCAAACAAAGCTATTTGAATCAAATGACAGTCAAACACATTCTACAAAGCTAATTGAATCAATTGAAAGTCAAACACATTCAAACAAAGCTATTTGAATCAAATAAAAGTCAAATACATTCTACAAAGCTAATTGAATCAAATGAAAGTCAAACACATTCAAACAAAGTCTTTTAAATCAAATGAAAGTCAAACACATTCTAAAAAAGCTTTTTAATTTAAATGAAAGTCAAACACATTCAAACAAAGCTATATAAATCAAATGAAAGTGAAATGCATTCTACAAAGCAAATTGAATTAAATGAAATTCAAACACATTCAAACAAAGCTATTTGAATCAAATGACAGTCAAATACATTCTACAAAGCAAATTGAATCAAATAAAAGTCAAACACAGTCAAACAAAGTTATTTGATTCAAATGAAAGTCAAATACATTCTACAAAGCTAATTGAATCAAATGAAAGTCAAACACATTCAAACAAAGCTAATTAAATCAAATAAAAGTCAAATACATTCTACAAAGCTAATTGAATCATATAAAAGTCAAACACATTCAAACAAAGCCAATTGAATCAAATGGAAGTCAAATACATTCTACAATGCTAATTGAATTAATTAAAGTCAAACACATTCAAAATAAGCTAATTGAATTTAATGAAAGTCAAACACATTCAATCAAAGCTAATTGAATCAAATGAAAGTCAAACTCATTCAAACAAAGATTTCGTATTAAATGAAAGTCACATACATTCTACAAAGCTAATTGAATCAAATGAAAGTCAAACACATACAAATAAAGCTATTTGAATCAAATGAAAGTCAAATACATTCTACAAAGCTAATTGAATCAAATGAAAGTCAAACACATTCAAACAAAGCTAATTGAATCAAATGAAATTCAAACACATTCAAACAAAGCTATTTTAATTAAATGAATGTCAAATACATTCTACAAAGCTAATTGAATCAAATGAAAGTCAAACACATTTAAACAAAGCTAATTGAATCATATAAAAGTCAAACACATTCAAACAAAGCTAATTAAATCAAATAAAAGTAAAATACATTCTACAAAGCTAATTGAATCAAATGAAAGTCAAACACATTCAAATAAATCTATTTCAATCAAATGAAAGTCAAATACATTCTACAAAGCTAATTGAATCAAATGAAAGTCAAACACATTCAAACAAAGCTATTTGAATCAAATGAAAGACAAATACATTCTACAAAGAAAATTGAAACAAATGAAAGTCAAACATAGTCAAACAAAGTTATTTGACTCAAATGAAAGTCAAATACATTCTACAAAGCTAATTGAATCAAATGAAATTCAAACACATTCAAACAAAGCTATTTGAATCAAATGAAAGTCAAATACGTTCTACAAAGCTAATTGTATCAAATGAAAGTGAAACGCAATCAAATAAAGCTATTTGAGTCAAATGAAAGTCAAACACATTCAAACAAAGTTGTTTAAATAAATGAAAGTGAAATGTATTCTACAAAGCTAATTGAATCAAATGAAAGTTAAATGTATTCAAACAAAGCAATTTGAATCAAATGAGAGTCAAACACATTCAAACAAAGCTTTCGAATCAAGTGAAAGTCAAATACATTCTACAAAGCTAATTGAATCAAATGACAGTCAAACACATTCTAACAAAGCTATTTGAATCAAATGAAAGTCAAATACATTCTACTAAGCTAATTGAATCAAATGAAAGTCAAACACATTCAAACAATGCTAATTGAATCAAATGAAAGTCAAACACATTCAAACAAAGCTATTTTAATTAAATGAATGTCAAATACATTCTACAAAGCTAATTGAATCAAATGAAAGTCAAACACATTCAAATAAAGCTATTTGAATCAAATGAAAGTCAAATACATTCTACTAAGCTAATTGAATCAAATGAAAGTCAAACACATTCAAACAAAGCTATTTGAATCAAATGACAGTCAAATTCGTTCTACAAAGCTAATTGTATCAAATGAAAGTCAAACACATTCAAACAAAGCTATTTGAATAAAATGAAAGTGAAATGCATTCTACAAAGCTAATTGAATCAAATGAAAGTGAAACACATTCAAACAAAGCTATTTGAATGTAATGAGAGTCAAATACATTCAAACAAAGCTAATTAAATCAAATAAAAGTCAAATACATTCTACAAAGCTAATTGAATCAAATGAAAGTCAAACACATTCAAACAAAGCTAATTGAATTACTTGAAAGTCAAATACATTCAACAAAGCGAATTGAATCAATTGAAAGTCAAACACATTCAAACAAAGATTTCGTATTAAATGAAAGTCACATACATTCTACAAAGCTAATTGAATCAAATGAAAGTCAAACACATTCAAATAAAGCTATTTAAATCAAATGAAAGTCAAATACATTCTACAAAGCTAATTGAATCAAATGAAAGTCAAACACATTCAAACAAGGCTATTTGAATCAAATCAGAGTCAAATAAATTTAAACAAAGCTAATTAAATCAAATAAAAGTAAAATACATTCTACAAAGCTAATTGAATCAAATGCAAGTCAAACACATTCAAACAAAGCCTTTTAAATCAAATGAAAGTCAAACACATTTAAAAAAAGCTTTTTAATTTAAATGAAAGTCAAACACATTCAAACAAAGCTATATAAATCAAATGAAAGTGAAATGCATTCTACAAAGCAAATTGAATTAAATGAAATTCAAACACATTCAAACAAAGCTATTTGAATCAAATGACAGTCAAACACATTCTACAAAGCTAATTGAATCAATTG
The DNA here is from genome assembly GCF_001683475.1 of Chenopodium quinoa. Classification (NCBI taxonomy): domain Eukaryota; kingdom Viridiplantae; phylum Streptophyta; class Magnoliopsida; order Caryophyllales; family Amaranthaceae; genus Chenopodium; species Chenopodium quinoa. The sequence goes on along the minus strand of NW_018743865.1, from coordinate 14,833 downwards.
AAAGTCAAACACATTCAAACAAAGCTATTTGAATCAAATAAAAGTCAAATAAAAGCTAATTGAATCAAATGAAAGTCAAACACATTCAAACAAAGTCTTTTAAATCAAATGAAAGTCAAACACATTCAAAAAAAGCTTTTTAATTTAAATGAAAGTCAAACACATTCCAACAAAGCTATATAAATCAAATGAAAGTGAAATGCATTCTACAAAGCAAATTGAATTAAATGAAATTCAAACACATTCAAACAAAGCTATTTGAATCAAATGACAGTCAAATACATTCTACAAAGCAAATTGAATCAAATAAAAGTCAAACACAGTCAAACAAAGTTATTTGATTCAAATGAAAGTCAAATACATTCTACAAAGCTAATTGAATCAAATGAAAGTCAAACACATTCAAACAAAGCTAATTAAATCAAATAAAAGTCAAATACATTCTACAAAGCTAATTGAATCATATAAAAGTCAAACACATTCAAACAAAGCCAATTGAATCAAATGGAAGTCAAATACATTCTACAATGCTAATTGAATTAATTAAAGTCAAACACATTCAAAATAAGCTAATTGAATTTAATGATAGTCAAACACATTCAAACAAAGCTAATAGAATCAAATGAAAGTCAAACTCATTCAAACAAAGATTTCGTATTAAATAAAAGTCACATACATTCTACAAAGCTAATTGAATCAAATGAAAGTCAAACACATTCAAATAAAGCTATTTGAATCAAATGAAAGTCAAATACATTCTACAAAGCTAATTGAATCAAATGAAAGTCAAACACATTCAAACAAAGCTAATTGAATTAAATGAAATTCAAACACATTCAAACAAAGCTATTTTAATTAAATGAATGTCAAATACATTCTACAAAGCTAATTGAATCAAATGAAAGTCAAACACATTTAAACAAAGCTAATTGAATCATATAAAAGTCAAACACATTCAAACAAAGCTAATTAAATCAAATAAAAGTAAAATACATTCTACAAAGCTAATTGAATCAAATGAAAGTCAAACACATTCAAATAAAGCTATTTGAATCAAATGAAAGTCAAATACATTCTACAAAGCTAATTGAATCAAATGAAAGTCAAACACATTTAAACAAAGCTATTTGAATCAGATGAAAGACAAATACATTCTACAAAGCAAATTGAAACAAATGAAAGTCAAACATAGTCAAACAAAGTTATTTGACTCAAATGAAAGTCAAATACATTCTACAAAGCTAATTGAATCAAATGGAATTCAAACACATTCAAACAAAGCTATTTGAATCAAATGAAAGTCAAATACGTTCTACAAAGCTAATTGTATCAAATGAAAGTCAAACGCAATCAAATAAAGCTATTTGAGTCAAATGAAAGTCAAACACATTCAAACAAAGTTGTTTAAATAAATGAAAGTGAAATGTATTCTACAAAGCTAATTGAATCAAATGAAAGTTAAATGTATTCAAACAAAGCAATTTGAATCAAATAAGAGTCAAATACATTCTACAAAGCTAATTGAATCAAATGAAAGTCAAACACATTCAAACAAAGCTAATTGAATCAAATGAAAGTCAAATACATTCAACAAAGCTAATTGAATCAAATGAAAGTCAAACACATTCAAACAAAGCTAATTGAATCAAATGAAAGTCAAGCACATTCAAACAAAGCTATTTTAATCAAATGAGAGTCAAATACATTAAAACAAAGCTAATTAAATCAAATAAAAGTCTAATACATTCTACAAAGCTAATTGAATTAAATTAAAGTCAAACACATTCAAACAAAGCTAATTGAATCAAATGAAAGTCAAACACATTCAAACAAAGCTAATTAAATCAAATGAAAGTCAAGCACATTCTAACAAAGCTATTTTAATCAAATGAAAGTCAAATACATTCTACAAAGCTAATTGAATCAAATAAAAGTAAAACACATTCAAACAAAGCTATTTGAATCAAATGAAAGTCAAACACATTCAAACAAAGCTATTTGAATCAAATGAGAGTCAAATAAATTTAAACAAAGCTAATTAAATCAAATAAAAGTCAAATACGTTCTACAAAGCTAATTGAATCAAATGAAAGTCAAACACATTCAAACAAAGTCTTTTAAATCAAATGAAAGTCAAACACATTCAAAAAAAGCTTTTAAATTTAAATAAAGTCAAACACATTCAAACAAAGCTATATAAATCAAATGAAAGTGAAATGCATTCTACAAAGCAAATTGAATTAAATGAAATTCAAACACATTTAAACAAAGCTATTTGAATCAAATGAAAGTCAAATACATTCTACAAAGCAAATTGAATCAAATGAAAGTCAAACACAGTCAAACAAAGTTATTTGATTCAAATGAAAGTCAAATACATTCTACAAAGCTAATTGAATCAAATGAAAGTCAAACACATTCAAACAAAGCTAATTAAATCAAATAAAAGTCAAATACATTCTACAAAGCTAATTGAATCATATAAAAGTCAAACACATTCAAACAAAGCTAATTGAATCAAATGGAAGTCAAATACATTCTACAATGCTAATTGAATTAAATTAAAGTCAAACACATTCAACATAAGCTAATTGAATTTAATGAAAGTCAAACACATTCAAACACAGCTAATTGAATCAAATGAAAGTCAAACACATTCAAACAAAGCTATTTTAATTAAATGAATGTCAAATACATTCTACAAAGCTAATTGAATCAAATGAAAGTCAAACACATTCAAACAAAGCTAATTGAATTAACTGAAAGTCAAATAAATTCAACAAAGCGAATTGAATCAATTGAAAGTCAAACACATTCAAACAAAGATTTCGTATTAAATGAAAGTCACATACATTCTACAAAGCTAATTGAATCAAATGAAAGTCAAACACATTCAAATAAAGCTATTTAAATCAAATGAAAGTTAAATACATTCTACAAAGCTAATTAAATCAAATGAAAGTCAAACACATTCAAACAAAGCTATTTGAATCAAATCAGAGTCAAATAAATTTAAACAAAGCTAATTAAATCAAATAAAAGTAAAATACATTCTACAAAGCTAATTGAATCAAATGCAAGTCAAACACATTCAAACAAAGCCTTTTAAATCAAATGAAAGTCAAACACAATTAAAAAAAGCTTTTTAATTTAAATGAAAGTCAAACACATTCAAACAAAGCTATATAAATCAAATGAAAGTAGAATGCATTCTACAAAGCAAATTGAATTTAATGAAATTCAAACACATTCAAACAAAGCTATTTGAATCAAATGACAATCAAACACATTCTACAAAGCTAATTGAATCAATTGAAAGTCAAACACATTCAAATAAAGCTATTTGAATCAAATGAAAGTCAAATACATTCTACAAAGCTAATTGAATCAAATGAAAGTCAAACACATTCAAACAAAGCTAATTAAATCAAATGAAATTCAAACACATTCAAACAAAGCTATTTTAATTAAATGAATGTCAAATACATTCTACAAAGCTAATTGAATCAAATGAAAGTCAAACACATTTAAACAAAGCGAATTGAATCATATAAAAGTCAAACACATTCAAACAAAGCTAATTAAATCAAATAAAAGTAAAATACATTCTACAAAGCTAATTGAATCAAATGATAGTCAAACACATTCAAATAAAGCTATTTGAATCAAATGAAAGTCAAATACATTCTACAAAGCTAATTGAATCAAATGAAAGTCAAACACATTCAAACAAAGCTATTTGAATCAAATGAAAGACAAATACATTCTACAAAGCAAATTGAAACAAATGAAAGTTAAACATAGTCAAACAAAGTTATTTGACTCAAATGAAAGTCAAATACATTCTACAAAGCTAATTGAATCAAATGAAATTCAAACACATTCAAACAAAGCTATTTGAATCAAATGAAAGTCAAATACGTTCTACAAAGCTAATTGTATCAAATGAAAGTCAAACGCAATCAAATAAACCTATTTGAGTCAAATGAAAGTCAAACACATTCAAACAAAGTTGTTTAAATAAATGAAAGTGAAATGTGTTCTACAAAGCTAATTGAATCAAATGAAAGTTAAATGTATTCAAACAAAGCAATTTGAATCAAATGAGAGTCAAATACATTCGCCAAAGCTAATTGAATCAAATGAAAGTCAAACACATTCAAACAAAGCTAATTGAATCAAATGAAAGTCAAATACATTCAACAAAGCTAATTGAATCAAATGAAAGTCAAACACATTCAAACAAAGCTAATTGAATCAAATGAAAGTCAAGCACATTCAAACAAAGCTATTTTAATCGAATGAAAGTCAATTACATTCTACAAAGCTAATTGAATCAAATGAGAGTCAAACACATTCAAACAAAGCTATTTGAATCAAATGAAAATCAAACACATTCAAACAAAGCTATTTGAATCAAATGAGAGTCAAATACATTAAAACAAAGCTAATTAAATCAAATAAAAGTCTAATACATTCTACAAAGCTAATTGAATTAAATTAAAGTCAAACACATTCAAACAAAGCTAATTGAATCAAATGAAAGTCAAACACATTCAAACAAAGCTAATTAAATCAAATGAAAGTCAAGCACATTCTAACAAAGCTATTTTAATCAAATGAAAGTCAAATACATTCTACAAACCTAATTGAATCAAATGAAAGTAAAACACATTCAAACAAAGCTATTTGAATCAAATGAAAGTCAAACACATTCAAACAAAGCTATTTGAATCAAATGAGAGTCAAATAAATTTAAACAAAGCTAATTAAATCAAATAAAAGTCAAATACATTCTACAAAGCAAATTGAATCAAATGAAAGTCAAACACATTCAAACAAAGATTTCGTATTAAATGAAAGTCACATACATTCTACAAAGCTAATTGAATCAAATGAAAGTCAAACACATTCAAATAAAGCTATTTAAATCAAATGAAAGTCAAATACATTCTACAAAGCTAATTAAATCAAATGAAAGTCAAACACATTCAAACAAAGCTATTTGAATCAAATCAGAGTCAAATAAATTTAAACAAAGCTAATTAAATCAAATAAAAGTAAAATACATTCTACAAAGCTAATTGAATCAAATGCAAGTCAAACACATTCAAACAAAGCCTTTTAAATCAAATGAAAGTCAAACACAATTAAAAAAAGCTTTTTAATTTAAATGAAAGTCAAACACATTCAAACAAAGCTATATAAATCAAATGAAAGTAGAATGCATTCTACAAAGCAAATTGAATTTAATGAAATTCAAACACATTCAAACAAAGCTAATTAAATCAAATAAAAGTAAAATACATTCTACAAAGCTAATTGAATCAAATGATAGTCAAACACATTCAAATAAAGCTATTTGAATCAAATGAAAGTCAAATACATTCTACAAAGCTAATTGAATCAAATGAAAGTCAAACACATTCAAACAAAGCTAATTAAATCAAATGAAATTCAAACACATTCAAACAAAGCTATTTGAATCAAATGAAAGACAAATACATTCTACAAAGCAAATTGAAACAAATGAAAGTTAAACATAGTCAAACAAAGTTATTTGACTCAAATGAAAGTCAAATACATTCTACAAAGCTAATTGAATCAAATGAAATTCAAACACATTCAAACAAAGCTATTTGAATCAAATGAAAGTCAAATACGTTCTACAAAGCTAATTGTATCAAATGAAAGTCAAACGCAATCAAATAAACCTATTTGACTCAAATGAAAGTCAAACACATTCAAACAAAGTTGTTTAAATAAATGAAAGTGAAATGTGTTCTACAAAGCTAATTGAATCAAATGAAAGTTAAATGTATTCAAACAAAGCAATTTGAATCAAATGAGAGTCAAATACATTCGCCAAAGCTAATTGAATCAAATGAAAGTCAAACACATTCAAACAAAGCTAATTGAATCAAATGAAAGTCAAATACATTCAACAAAGCTAATTGAATCAAATGAAAGTCAAACACATTCAAACAAAGCTAATTGAATCAAATGAAAGTCAAGCACATTCAAACAAAGCTATTTTAATCGAATGAAAGTCAATTACATTCTACAAAGCTAATTGAATCAAATGAGAGTCAAACACATTCAAACAAAGCTATTTGAATCAAATGAAAATCAAACACATTCAAACAAAGCTATTTGAATCAAATGAGAGTCAAATACATTAAAACAAAGCTAATTAAATCAAATAAAAGTCTAATACATTCTACAAAGCTAATTGAATTAAATTAAAGTCAAACACATTCAAACAAAGCTAATTGAATCAAATGAAAGTCAAACACATTCAAACAAAGCTAATTAAATCAAATGAAAGTCAAGCACATTCTAACAAAGCTATTTTAATCAAATGAAAGTCAAATACATTCTACAAACCTAATTGAATCAAATGAAAGTAAAACACATTCAAACAAAGCTATTTGAATCAAATGAAAGTCAAACACATTCAAACAAAGCTATTTGAATCAAATGAGAGTCAAATAAATTTAAACAAAGCTAATTAAATCAAATAAAAGTCAAATACATTCTACAAAGCAAATTGAATCAAATGAAAGTCAAACACATTCAAACAAAGATTTCGTATTAAATGAAAGTCACATACATTCTACAAAGCTAATTGAATCAAATGAAAGTCAAACACATTCAAATAAAGCTATTTAAATCAAATGAAAGTCAAATACATTCTACAAAGCTAATTAAATCAAATGAAAGTCAAACACATTCAAACAAAGCTATTTGAATCAAATCAGAGTCAAATAAATTTAAACAAAGCTAATTAAATCAAATAAAAGTAAAATACATTCTACAAAGCTAATTGAATCAAATGCAAGTCAAACACATTCAAACAAAGCCTTTTAAATCAAATGAAAGTCAAACACAATTAAAAAAAGCTTTTTAATTTAAATGAAAGTCAAACACATTCAAACAAAGCTATATAAATCAAATGAAAGTAGAATGCATTCTACAAAGCAAATTGAATTTAATGAAATTCAAACACATTCAAACAAAGCTATTTGAATCAAATGACAATCAAACACATTCTACAAAGCTAATTGAATCAATTGAAAGTCAAACACATTCAAATAAAGCTATTTGAATCAAATGAAAGTCAAATACATTCTACAAAGCTAATTGAATCAAATGAAAGTCAAACACATTCAAACAAAGCTAATTAAATCAAATGAAATTCAAACACATTCAAACAAAGCTATTTTAATTAAATGAATGTCAAATACATTCTACAAAGCTAATTGAATCAAATGAAAGTCAAACACATTTAAACAAAGCGAATTGAATCATATAAAAGTCAAACACATTCAAACAAAGCTAATTAAATCAAATAAGAGTAAAATACATTCTACAAAGCTAATTGAATCAAATGATAGTCAAACACATTCAAATAAAGCTATTTGAATCAAATGAAAGTCAAATACATTCTACAAAGCTAATTGAATCAAATGAAAGTCAAACACATTCAAACAAAGCTATTTGAATCAAATGAAAGACAAATACATTCTACAAAGCAAATTGAAACAAATGAAAGTTAAACATAGTCAAACAAAGTTATTTGACTCAAATGAAAGTCAAATACATTCTACAAAGCTAATTGAATCAAATGAAATTCAAACACATTCAAACAAAGCTATTTGAATCAAATGAAAGTCAAATACGTTCTACAAAGCTAATTGTATCAAATGAAAGTCAAACGCAATCAAATAAACCTATTTGAGTCAAATGAAAGTCAAACACATTCAAACAAAGTTGTTTAAATAAATGAAAGTGAAATGTGTTCTACAAAGCTAATTGAATCAAATGAAAGTTAAATGTATTCAAACAAAGCAATTTGAATCAAATGAGAGTCAAATACATTCGCCAAAGCTAATTGAATCAAATGAAAGTCAAACACATTCAAACAAAGCTAATTGAATCAAATGAAAGTCAAATACATTCAACAAAGCTAATTGAATCAAATGAAAGTCAAACACATTCAAACAAAGCTAATTGAATCAAATGAAAGTCAAGCACATTCAAACAAAGCTATTTTAATCGAATGAAAGTCAATTACATTCTACAAAGCTAATTGAATCAAATGAGAGTCAAACACATTCAAACAAAGCTATTTGAATCAAATGAAAATCAAACACATTCAAACAAAGCTATTTGAATCAAATGAGAGTCAAATACATTAAAACAAAGCTAATTAAATCAAATAAAAGTCTAATACATTCTACAAAGCTAATTGAATTAAATTAAAGTCAAACACATTCAAACAAAGCTAATTGAATCAAATGAAAGTCAAACACATTCAAACAAAGCTAATTAAATCAAATGAAAGTCAAGCACATTCTAACAAAGCTATTTTAATCAAATGAAAGTCAAATACATTCTACAAACCTAATTGAATCAAATGAAAGTAAAACACATTCAAACAAAGCTATTTGAATCAAATGAAAGTCAAACACATTCAAACAAAGCTATTTGAATCAAATGAGAGTCAAATAAATTTAAACAAAGCTAATTAAATCAAATAAAAGTCAAATACATTCTACAAAGCAAATTGAATCAAATGAAAGTCAAACACATTCAAACAAAGTCTTTTAAATCAAATGAAAGTCAAACACATTCAAAAAAAGCTTTTTAATTTAAATGAAAGTCAAACACATTCAAACAAAGCTATATAAATCAAATGAAAGTGAAATGCATTCTACAAAGCAAATTGAAATAAATGAAATTCAAACACATTTAAACAAAGCAATTTGAATCAAATGAAAGTCAAATACATTCTACAAAGCAAATTGAATCAAATGAAAGTCAAACACAGTCAAACAAAGTTATTTGATTCAAATGAAAGTCAAATACATTCTACAAAGCTAATTGAGTCAAATGAAAGTCAAACACATTCAAACAAAGCTAATAAAATCAAATAAAAGTCAAATACATTCTACAAAGCTAATTGAATCATATAAAAGTCAAACACATTCAAACAAAGCTAATTGAATCAAATGGAAGTCAAATACATTCTACAATGCTAATTGAATTAAATTAAAGTCAAACACATTCAACATAAGCTAATTGAATTTAATGAAAGTCAAACACATTCAAACAAAGCCAATTGAATCAAATGAAAGTCAAACACATTCAAACAAAGCTATTTTAATTAAATGAATGTCAAATACATTCTACAAAGCTAATTGAATCAAATGAAAGTAAAACACATTCAAACAAAGCTATTTGAATCAAATCAGAGTCAAATAAATTTAAACAAAGCTAATTAAATCAAATAAAAGTAAAATACATTCTACAAAGCTAATTGAATCAAATGAAAGTCAAACACATTCAAACAAAGCCTTTTAAATCAAATGAAAGTCAAACACATTCAAAAAAAGCTTTTTCATTTAAATGAAAGTCAAACACATTCAAACAAAGCTATATAAATCAAATGAAAGTGAAATGCATTCTACAAAGCAAATTGAATTAAATGAAATTCAAACACATTCAAACAAAGCTATTTAAATCAAATGACAGTTAAACACATTCTACAAAGCTAATTGAATCAATTGAAAGTCAAACACATTCAAACAAAGCTATTTGAATCAAATAAAAGTCAAATACATTTTACAAAGCTAATTGAATCAAATGAAAGTCAAACACATTCAAACAAAGTCTTTTAAATCAGATGAAAGTCAAACACATTCAAAAAAAGCTTTTTAATTTAAATGAAAGTCAAACACATTCAAACAAAGCTATATAAATCAAATGAAAGTGAAATGCATTCTACAAAGCAAATTGAATTAAATGAAATTCAAACACATTCAAACAAAGCTATATGAATCAAATGACAGTCAAAGACATTCTACAAAGCAAATTGAATCAAATGAAAGTCAAACACAGTCAAACAAAGTTATTTGTTTCAAATGAAAGTCAAATACATTCTACAAAGCTAATTGAATCAAATGAAAGTCAAACACATTCAAACAAAGCTAATTAAATCAAATAAAAGTCAAATACATTCTACAAAGCTAATTGAATCATATAAAAGTAAAAAACATTCAAACAAAGCTAATTGAATCAAATGGAAGTCAAATACATTCTACAATGCTAATTGAATTAAATTAAAGTCAAACACATTCAACATAAGCTAATTGAATTTAATGAAAGTCAAACACATTCAAACAAAGCTTTCGAATCAAGTGAAAGTCAAATACATTCTACAAAGCTAATTGAATCAAATGACAGTCAAAAACATTCTAACAAAGCTATTTGAATCAAATGAAAGTCAAATACATTCTACTAAGCTAATTGAATCAAATGAAAGTCAAACACATTCAAACAAAGCTATTTGAATCAAATGACAGTCAAATTCGTTCTACAAAGCTAATTGTATCAAATGAAAGTCAAACACATTCAAACAAAGCTATTTGAATAAAATGAAAGTGAAATGCATTCTACAAAGCTAATTGAATCAAATGAAAGTGAAACACATTCAAACAAAGCTATTTTTATGTAACGAGAGTCAAATACATTCAAACAAAGCTAATTAAATCAAATAAAAGTCAAATACATTCTACAAAGCTAATTGAATCAAATGAAAGTCAAACACATTCAAACAAAGCTAATTGAATTAACTGAAAGTCAAATACATTCAACAAAGCGAATTGAATCAATTGAAAGTCAAACACATTCAAACAATGATTTCGTATTAAATGAAAGTCACATACATTCTACAAAGCTAATTGAATCAAATGAAAGTCAAACACATTCAAATAAAGCTATTTAAATCAAATGAAAGTCAAATACATTCTACAAAGCTAATTGAATCAAATGAAAGTCAAACACATTCAAACAAAGCTATTTGAATCAAATCAGAGTCAAATAAATTTAAACAAAGCTAATTAAATCAAATAAAAGTAAAATACATTCTACAAAGCTAATTGAATCAAATGCAAGTCAAACACATTCAAACAAAGCCTTTTAAATCAAATGAAAGTCAAACACATTTAAAAAAAGCTTTTTAATTTAAATGAAAGTCAAACACATTCAAACAAAGCTATATAAATCAAATGAAAGTGAAATGCATTCTACAAAGCAAATTGAATTAAATGAAATTCAAACACATTCAAACAAAGCTATTAGAATCAAATGACAGTCAAACACATTCTACAAAGCTAATTAAATCAATTGAAAGTCAAACACATTCAAACAAAGCTATTTGAATCAAATAAAAGTCAAATATATTCTACAAAGCTAATTGAATCAAATGAAAGTCAAACACATTCAAACAAAGTCTTTTAAATCAAATGAAAGTCAAACACATTCAAAAAAAGCTTTTTTAATTTAAATGAAAGTCAAACACATTCAAACAAAGCTATATAAATCAAATGAAAGTGAAATGAATTCTACAAAGCAAATTGAATTAAATGAAATTCAAACACATTCAAACAAAGCTATTTGAATCAAATGACAGTCAAATACATTCTACAAAGCAAATTGAATCAAATAAAAGTCAAACACAGTCAAACAAAGTTATTTGATTCAAATGAATGTCAAATACATTCTACAAAGCTAATTGAATCAAATGAAAGTCAAACACATTCAAACAAAGCTAATTAAATCAAATAAAAGTCAAATACATTCTACAAAGCTAATTGAATCATATAAAAGTCAAACACATTCAAACAAAGCCAATTGAATCAAATGGAAGTCAAATACATTCTACAATGCTAATTGAATTAATTAAAGTCAAACACATTCAAAATAAGCTAATTGAATTTAATGAAAGTCAAACACATTCAAACAAAGCTAATTGAATCAAATGAAAGTCAAACTCATTCAAACAAAGATTTCGTATTAAATGAAAGTCACATACATTCTACAAAGCTAATTGAATCAAATGAAAGTCAAACACATTCAAATAAAGCTATTTGAATCAAATGAAAGTCAAATACATTCTACAAAGCTAATTGAATCAAATGAAAGTCAAACACATTCAAACAAAGCTAATTGAATCAAATGAAAGTCAAACACATTCAAACAAAGCTATTTTAATTAAATGAATGTCAAATACATTCTACAAAGCTAATTGAATCAAATGAAACTCAAACACATTCAAACAAAGCTAATTGAATCATATAAAAGTCAAACACATTCAAACAAAGCTAATTAAATCAAATAAAAGTAAAATACATTCTACAAAGGTTATTGAATAAAATGAAAGTCAAACACATTCAAACAAAGCCTTTTAAATCAAATGAAAGTCAAACACATTCAAAAAAAGCTATATAAATCAAATGAAAGTGAAATGCATTCTACAAAGCAAATTGAATTAAATGAAATTCAAACACATTCAAACAAAGCTGTTTAAATCAAATGACAGTCAAACACATTCTACAAAGCTAATTGAATCAATTGAAAGTCAAACACATTCAAACAAAGCTATTTGAATCAAATAAAAGTCAAACACAGTCAAACAAAGTTATTTGATTCAAATGAAAGTCAAATACATTCTACAAAGCTAATTGAATCAAATGAAAGTCAAACACATTCAAACAAAGCTAATTAAATCAAATAAAAGTCAAATACATTCAACAAAGCTAATTGAATCATATAAAAGTCAAACACATTCAAACAAAGCTAATTGAACCAAGTGAAAGTCAAATACATTCTACAAAGCTAATTGAAATCAAATGAAAGTCAAACACATTCAAACAAAGCTATTTTGAATCAAATGAAAGACAAATACATTCTACAAAGCAAATTGAAACAAATGAAAGTCAAACACATTCAAACAAAGCTAATTGAATCATATAAAAGTCAAACACATTTCAAACAAAGCTAATTAAATCAAATAAAAGTAAAATACATTCTACAAAGCTTATTGAATAAAATGAAAGTCAAACACATTCAAACAAAGCTTTTAAATCAAATGAAAGTCAAACACATTCAAAAAAAGCTATATAAATCAAATGAAAGTGAAATGCATTCTACAAAGCAAATTGAATTAAATGAAATTCAAACACATTCAAACAAAGCTGTTTAAATCAAATGACAGTCAAACACATTCTACAAAGCTAATTGAATCAATTGAAAGTCAAACACATTCAAACAAAGCTATTTGAATCAAATAAAAGTCAAACACAGTCAAACAAAGTTATTTGATTCAAATGAAAGTCAAATACATTCTACAAAGCTAATTAAATCAAATGAAAGTCAAACACATTCAAAACAAAGCTAATTAAATCAAATAAAAAGTCAAATACATTCACAAAGCTAATTGAATCATATAAAAGTCAAACACATTCAAACAAAGCTAATTGAACCAAGTGAAAGTCAAATACATTCTACAAAGCTAATTGAATCAAATGAAAGTCAAACACATTCAAACAAAGCTATTTGAATCAAATGAAAGACAAATACATTCTACAAAGCAAATTGAAACAAATGAAAGTCAAACACAGTCAAACAAAGTTATTTGACTCAAATGAAAGTCAAATACATTCTACAAAGCTAATTGAATCAAATGAAATTCAAACACATTCAAACAAAGCTATTTGAATCAAATGAAAGTCAAATACGTTCTACAAAGCTAATTGTATCAAATGAAAGTCAAACGCAATCAAATAAAGCTATTTGAGTCAAATGAAAGTCAAACACATTCAAACAAAGTTGTTTAAATAAACGAAAGTGAAATGTATTCTACAAAGCTAATTGAATCAAATGAAAGTTAAATATATTCAAACAAAGCAATTTGAATCAAATGAGAGTCAAATACATTCTACAAAGCTAATTGAATCAAATGAAAGTCAAACACATTCAAACAAAGCTAATTGAATCAAATGAAAGTCAAATACATTCAACAAAGCTAATTGAATCAAATGAAAGTCAAACACATTCAAACAAAGCTAATTGAATCAAATGAAAGTCAAGCACATTCAAACAAAGCTATTTTAATCAATGAAAGTCAATTACATTCTACAAAGCTAATTGAATCAAATGAGAGTCAAACACATTCAAACAAAGCTAATTGAATCAAATGAAAGTCAAACACATTCAAACAAAGCTAAATCAAATGAGAGTCAAATACATTAAAAAAAGCTAATTAAATCAAATAAAAGTCAAATACATTCTACAAAGCTAATTGAATCAAATGAAAGTCAAACACATTCAAACAAAGCTTTTAAATCAAACGAAAGTCAAACACATTCAAAAAAAGCTTTTTAATTTAAATGAAAGTCAAACACATTCAAACAAAGCTATATAAATCAAATGAAAGTGAAATGCATTCTACAAAGCAAATTGAATTAAATGAAATTCAAACACATTTAAAAAAGCTATTTGAATCAAATGAAAGTCAAATACATTCTACAAAGCAAATTGAATCAAATGAAAGTCAAACACAGTCAAACAAAGTTATTTGAATTCAAATGAAAGTCAAATACATTCTACAAAGCTAATTGAATCAAATGAAAGTAAACACATTCAAAAAAGCTAATTAAATCAAATAAAAGTCAAATACATTCTACAAAGCTAATTGAATCATATAAAAGTCAAACACATTCAAACAAAGCTAATTGAATCAAATGGAAGTCAAATACATTCTACAATGCTAATTGAATTAAATAAAGTCAAACACATTCAACATAAGCTAATTGAATTTAATGAAAGTCAAACACATTCAAACAAAGCTTTCGAATCAAGTGAAAGTCAAATACATTCTACAAAGCTAATTGAATCAAATGAAAGTCAAACACATTCAACAAAGCTATTTGAATCAAATGAAAGTCAAATACATTCTACTAAGCTAATTGAATCAAATGAAAGTCAA